>NC_056743.1:100194035-100400645 GCF_019279795.1 Protopterus annectens | reverse complement strand
TTTTAAACACTTTAAAACCAGGTCTGCGCTAGTTTGCGCGGAGCTCACGCATGCGCACCGCCGGTTAGCTTGTGGGAGCGTCGCGCAAATGGTGTGCGCTGGGTTACACCTTAATTGGCTAGTAACACACATGTTAAACTCAGCACAGCTAGTTGCACACAGTTTGAGCCTGTTAAACCAGTCCTTAGCTATGGGCAAGCAGTTTGCAGTTTGTGAAACATTACTTAGCTACGGGCACTCTGTCTCACTGCAGTTTAGCTATCAGTACATTTCTAAAGTAGAGTTTGCTGATCTCTGGGCTTTGTCTTGGTTCCTGTGCTATTCCATATCCTTATTTGGATAAAAGGAAGCGTCTTTGTTCACCAGTGGGAGTGGGGAGCACAGAGTGGCCTATTTGTCCCTAGAGGAGTGGTTCCAGCTAGAAACTTAAAGTCTATTGGCCATTTTGGCTCAATTCCTAGCTCTTTTCAGCCCCCTGTAATAAAGCCCGCTTTAGCGCGCGTTTTCGCTTGTATTCAACTCAGCACAGCTCCTCGTGGTGTCCTGCAGAGTTCTACAAGCAGCAGAGAGCAAAAGAGTGACTTTTTCCTGATTTAAGTATTTTTTTCTGGCTTTTTGATTACTTACTGCTTAGCGACTGCATTTTTGCCTGTTTATACAGCTCTGCATTCTATTCAAACTGTTTTTGTGTTGATTAACTGTTTTGCACTTTTAAAAAAGTTATTTGTTGCTTAATTTTACCGGTAGGCTAACACACTCAAGTGCGCTAGCCGTTTAAAAGCATTTATAGCATTTACTGTCTGTTTTTCCTCTGTTTTCTAAAAAAAAAAAAAATCTTGTTTTTCCCGCCTTACTGAACTAGAATAGTCCAGTCTTCAGAGTTTGCTGATCTCTGTGCTTTGGCTTGGTTCCTGTGCTATTCCATATCCTTATTTGGATAAAGGGAAGCTTCTTTGTTCACCAGTGGGAGTGGGGAGCACTGAGCAGCCTATTTGTCCCTAGAGCAGTGGTTCCAGCCAGAAACTTGTAGTCTATTGGCCATTTTGGGTCAATTCCTAGCTCTTTTCAACCCCCTGCTATAAAGCCCGCTTTTGCGTGATTTAGCGCGTAGTTGCCCATAGAGCACCATCGGGCAGCGCCGGTTAAACAAGGTTAAACTATTTCTGGCTCCGTAAAGTCTACTCTTCAATTTTTCCCTTAGAACTTCTCTACTTGCAATCTAAACAGTCTATTCTCTATCTCAAAAGCTCAGCACTTGCTCCTAAAGCATTTTTATATAGGTAAAGTACTTGTATACTAAACAAAGTACTACATTAGCCTAGAATCCCCTTGAGTACCCATTTCCCTATAGGTCCCTTCTGACTCAGTTACACAGCAAACTTTTTCACTTTTTCTAGCATGTCGTAGGGTCAGTTGCTAGCGTCCTCTCCTGTTCAGCTGGTGAATCTGGGCATCTTGACGCAATGTTACAATTGCCTCATGTACACAGACAACCCACTCCTTTTCCCACAAAACACAAATACATGTGAGAGATGCAACTATATAGCCAAACTGGAGGCTGAGCTCTCTCAACTCAGGACTGGCAAGACCAGACAGGAGGAGAAGGAAACCACACACACCACAAACCCAGTTTCACATAGAACTATCACAACTGTAAAACAAACACATAAACACACAAAGACATACTCGGAGGCACTGATCAAAAATCTACCAAAACTACAGAGGCCTCCAAAGCAGACACCCAAGCAACTGCCACCTCAAGACATAAGACATGCAACACATAGTTCTCAAAGTCAGTGTGCTAAACAGTCACAGCCCTTAAGGCCAAACACAATGCCAGACACACTTGTTATAGGTGACTCCATAGTCAGACACACTGATGTCCCACTCACCAGACTGAACAAGGAAAAGATCACAGTAAGCTGCCTGTCAGGCACTAGAATCCGCCACATAACACAAGCACTCATGTCACTCCACAGCAAGTACAAGTATGACTCAGTCATTGTCCATGCCGGTGTGAACGACCTGAGACGTACCTCCCTGGACTACATGAAAAGAGACATAGAGAAGCTCTCAGATTATGTAGCCCAGGCCGGTATGACCCTGACCCTGAGCAGTATCCTACCCTCACCAAGAATGATGCCACAATACAGAGACAAAATGATCAGTTTTAATAATTGGCTTAATTACTGGTGTCATTCTAAGGGGATCCAATGTCTATCTGCCTGGGATGACATGCTTGACAAGCCACGCTGCTTCGCAAGGGATGGCTTGCACCTGTCACCCTGGGCTTCGGATATTGGCAAAGGCTCTTGCCACCCCATAGTCCCTTTTTAGGCAAGGCTCAAATGATAAACCTACTGCCCTAGAAAACAAAAATGGAGAAAAACTAAGGGTAATACTGCTCAATGCCAGAAGTCTAAACCTCAAGATGCATGCCCTCAAAGCCCTCCTCAGTATGGAGAACATCGATGTCTGTGCTGTGACTGAAACCTGGTTCAAGGCTCCTGAGAGCACCCCAGCACTATCAGGTTATACCTCATATCATGCGTTCCGGCCCCAAAATCCGGACCGAACCACAAAAGGAGGGGGAGTATCCATATTCATAAAGGATACCCACACCTCCAGGTTAGTGGCAATGCACGAAGCATCGGAGACCATCCAGCTGCAATTAACCATAGGTAAAACTGCCCTACAGTTTGTAGCATGCTACAGACCACCTTCTCAAACTCAGGAAACCCACACAGCCTTCCTGAAGACACTGAAGAGTATGAATGTCTCTCCAAACACCATCATATTGGGTGACTTCAACTACCCAAACATAGACTGGGAACATTACTCAAGCCCCAACACCCTAGCCCAAAGGTTCCTGGAGTTCATAAACTCAAATGCTATGGAACAACTAGTCACCATTCCCACAAGAGGAGAAAATATACTAGACCTGATCATCACAAACATGGGGACAAAATGCTCCACACCAGAAGTATATCCCTCATTGGTGAGATCAGACCATAAATTAATCTCATTGGAGATCCACATGCCCCTCCCCCCCCCAGCAAAAAAGACCACAGTGAAGAACTTCTCAAAAGCAAACTTCACACTTCTTAAGACTGGAGTGATATCCTTCAAGGCCCCTGAGCCAGTGGAAACCACAACCCACGCTGCTGAAACCCTTACAAATGCCTTCTACGAGCACCTCCAGGAATGTATGGATCAAGCAATCCCTAATAAAATCAAGACCCTTTCCACCAAAGGCAGGCGCCCGGTCTGGTGGACCCCAGCCATAAACAAACTCTACAACAAGAGGAGAAAGCTACTACATGACAGAGCAAAATCCTAAAAGGGAAGGCATCTCTGATCAATACTAGCAAAAAACTACGATCACTCATAAAATCATCCAAGGCCAACTTTGAGAGAAAAATCGCTAATGACACAAAAGACAATCATAAGGCCTTCTTTAGCTATGTTAGAAACCTGGGTGGAAACTCCCAGACATGCTCAGAATTAGTCCAAAATGATAAAAAAATCACTGAACCCACAGTCATTGCCAACATACTGGCAGACAGGTTCAGTGCAAATTTCTCCCCTCCCCAAAAGGAGAAATATCTATCCCACCAGAGTCTAGCCTCCCAAACATCTCAGATGCCCAGGTGAGAGCTGCTCTCTCTAAAGCAAAAAACACAGCATCAATGGGACTGGACGGTGTCCCCGGCCTTGTGCTACACGAACTCAATGAGGAACTAAACCCACACATAAGGCTGCTGTTTAATCTTAGCCTTACTACAGGATACGTACCCAAAGAATGGCGTATGGCAACTGTGGTCCCACTCCACAAAGGCGGTGCTTCTATGGACCCTGGAAATTACCGCCCCATAAGCTTGACGAGCCTTGTCTGCAAAGCTATGGAGAGGATCATAATGGAACTCATAAATAAAGACATTGGGGACCTACAGACACTGGATCTTACCCAATTTGGCTTTGTCAAGGTCAGATACTGCTTCTTGAACTTGGTCGACTTTTTCGAAACAGTCACTAAGGCCATTGATGAGGGTAAGGCAGTTCACACAGCCTACCTTGACCTAGCAAAAGCGTTCAACACAATACCCCACTCGGGCATCATAAAAAAGCTCACCAGCTTAGATGTAAACCCATATGTCACAAGATGGGTTGCAAACTGGCTCAAGGACAGAACACACAGGGTTAGAGTTGCTGGTGCCATGTCAGACTCTAAGCCGGTCACGAGCAGTGTCACACAGGGCTCAGTGCTGGGCCCCCTCTTGTTCGGCATTTATTTTTCAGAAGTGCAGGCAAACATAGGGGGATTGTGGCTGACAAAATTTGCAGATGACTGCAAACTGGGCACCATAATTGACACTCCGTCAGACACAGACATCCTCCAGAGAGGTCTCATAGAAATGGATAACTGGTGCCAGAGCCATGGCCTTAAGCTAAGTGCCAAAAAATGTATAGTCATACCCTTTGGGAAAAACAAGGTAACCCCTAATTACCACATAGGTGGTAATCCATTAAACACGGAAGAAGTTATCAGGGACCTGGGGACCCAAGTTGACAGTAACCTCTCTTTTGGCACTCACATTGCCAAAGTGGTTAGGAAGACCTTCTACATTGCCCACCTGATCATGAAGGGATTCACATCCAGATCAGGAGAGGTCATTGTATCCCTGTACTCTTCACTTATCAGACCAATGATTGAGTACAATGCCCCATTCGGAATGTACCTTACCCGACACCTGCAGCAGTTGGAAAGACCCCAAAAGTTCCTCACCAAAAGGATAAAGGGGCTCAAACATATGTCATACGATGCCCGACTGAAGAAACTCCAGCTCTATTCAGTCGCATACCGTCTGCTCAGAGGTGATCTGTGCCTGACATACAAGGCCATGTCCAACCTGGAATTAATGGACATGCTCCACCTCAAAAAATCCAAATCCACCAGAGCCACAAGAGCAAGAGACTTAAACCTCAACACGGATATAAATAGGACATGCTGGAGGGACAGATTTATCACCTAGAGACTCCCTACACTATGGAACAGAATCCCAGTCCATGAGAGGCAGAGCCCCTCACTGACTCTGTTCAAGAGAAATCTTGACGAGTGGATGGGAGATCGTAGGTTTACCCCGGGAATCATCTCTGTGTCACTGCTGGACAGAGGCACAGCAAACTAATGGGTATAGTATTCTCATCCTAAGGGGTGGTGAAAGCCACACACACTCTGGCTAGGCTTATAAATGCCCTAGGGCAGATAGCCTAGTATGAACCTATGAACCTATGAAATATTTTTATTATTGTATTACTTGAAAACATATGCTCCATTTCATTCCATTTTACAAAAGGGAATACTTTTACATTTGTACAATACTGTCAGGGGCCTTTTTAGTGCTTATTTACAAAAAAAAAGGTTGTTGTGTAGGCTCGAACTTTGCCTGCCTGCTCTCAAGCCGACAACTCTACCGCTATGCTATTACTTCTTGGCTTACTTTGCATATTTAGTTCTTATATCCTTTTCCACTTATTGCTAACTGCATTTGAGCTAGTAACACACGCTCACACGAGCGCACACAGTAGCACACATTTACGGGGTTTAAAAAAAATAAAACAGTTTTTATTTTCATTTTACAACATCTGTTCACTTTTTACATTGCTGGTCTGTGGGGGCATGTGTTGTGTAGTGTGGTTATTCACATTTCCATGGCTTCCCTCGTGGCTGTTTACTCTCAGCCATTCTAGACTTCTGGGGGCGTGTCTACGGACACGCCCCCTACTCTCTTACACGGACCGTGTAAGAGTTACAGTGTGATTCAGCATGCCTCATGCACCTCATGCATATGCATGACATGCTGACATCACACCGTTTAACTGCAGCCTCCGTGTAAGAGTTATAACTCTTACACGGAGGCTTCCTGAATCCTGCCCATAGTTTACAAAAACACTAAAAACATTAAACGGAGGTTATGTTATCCAAAGTCAGTATCGTACTCTGAGATACAGCCCATAAATAAAGGGACAGTTAGATGTGGTCAATGTAATTTCTGAGTATGTATATATATATATATATATATATATATATATATATATATATATATATATATATATATATATATATATATATATGAAGGGACTGACTAAGTATCCTGATACAGGTGCAGAACATACTCTACAAACTAATGCCAATTGTAGTAGTAAGAACCTTGTATACTTAGCCAAATGTATACAATGCAGAAAGTGAAAGGAGAAACTAGCCACGAATTAATCCAAAACAACTGTAGACACAAGGTAAAACAAAATCCAAGCGATTTATTGTATGCAACAAGAGTAAGCGCTTTCGCGTAGTGGAACCTACGCTTCATCAGACAATTAAGCATAAAAAACTACACCTTTTATATACCACAATACGTGGGAAAATTATCTAATTTGGCAAACAATCAATCAATTCCTACAATTATAAACTCCAAGTAGGCAAATACTTATATAAACTCAACATTCATACTAAACATCACCTACCAAAAGTATATACGATACTATATGCATAAAATCATAAATCAACTTTTATACATTTATTTAAAACAGATAACATTTCATATACTATGTTAACGAACAATGGTACTAAAATATTTAATTATACATATTCTAATATAACTTATAACATTATTGTAAAAATATACACTCTATGTGTATATTGACAATTGACACTCTAACCAAATGTATACAATGTAATTCATTCTTCATTGGGAAAGCTAACAGATGCCTAAGCACGGCCGGCCTTAGGCATAGGCGAACTAGGCAACCGCCTAGGGCGCCGTACAGGCCAGCCTAGTAAAGGGCGCAGTTTGTCTTCATTTATTTATTTTAATTAATTTACTTGTTTTATTATGCGAACGCATAATAAGAAAAGTACATTAATTAAAATGAATAAATAAACCACACAGCGCCGGAATCATAAGGCGTGCGGTGAGTGCCCTCCCACTTTTAAACCTGTAGTGTGGCCAATCAACAACTACTTTAAAAAAAATAAAAATAGCTTCACTCCACCTTTCAGGAGAAATATATGCGCATCATACGCATGTACGCCAACACCACTGATGTAAAGACGTTCTGTGGTGGCGCGCGGAAATTAAACTAGCACTTCAAGATAGGGATTAATTCCGTGTGTATACATGTGGCCATTTCATTTAAAAAGGAGGTAAGTAAGTGTATTTGTGTGTGTGTCTGTGTAGTTTAAACCGGGTTACTGTATGCAAGAGAAAGTATGTGTGTATGTCTGTATGTATGTGTATGGAATTTAAATTAGTCGTTCTGTTTGAATGAGAGAGAAAGTGCATGTGTTACTGTGTAAGAGAGTAGATGTGTGTAGGAATGGAAGGTGTGTGTCTGTGTGTTGTATGAGAGAGTACGAGTGTGTGGAATTTAAACCAGTTTAGGTTTTGTGTGAAAGAGAATGCATGTGTGTTTCGTGAGACAGTAAGTGTGTTTGTGTGTGTGTGTTTATTGCTATGTGACAGAAAGCAGCTGCGTGTATGCAACATACCTCTCAACTGTCCAGATAAAATTTGTAGTTCTGTGATTTGCCACTTAAGATAATTATAAATATATATATATCTAGTGTTTATAGTGTTTATACACACACACACACACACATATATATATATATATATATATATATATATATATATATATATATATATATATCTTAAATGAGCAGCGTGGTTGCATTTATTTTAAGTGTGTTTTTTATACAAGTTTACATTTTTCGAATACTGAAGTTTTAATGTAGGATTGATCTTAAGCAGTTTTATATTAGTGTTTTTGTAGATCAAAAAAGTCAACAAAAATGTGTTTTATTGATAACAGCAAGGCAGGTCACAATAACACTGTTTATGGTACAATGTAAAGTACGAAAATTAATCTATGGTGTCTTTTTTAAACACTGTTTCCGACTTCATGTGAACACAAGCTTTGGATGTAGCAGTATATGAAAGGCCTATGTGTACTGATATATTGAATAAAAATACCCTGATAACTGAATGTTATAGTTTTTTAACCTGTTTTATTGTAGGTTGAAAGTTTAAGTGAGTCTCCACCAAAAGCACCTTATTTATTTTGTTTATCATCAATGTGGTCTTTTTCAGCAAGTGGTAAGGTTAGTAAAATACAATGTTACAACCCTTAGTAAATTTAAAGAAAAAAAACTATAATTTATTTACAGTCCACATTTTGGGTCAAGGGTGTGTGTCATTGAATGGAGAACTAGTCATGCAAGGGGCAGATTAATGTTAAGCTTATTCTCTTTCCATTTGTGGTGTCAGTCTAATATTTTGCAGGCTTGTAGGAATCTTTAGTTATTCACTTTGTTGGTAATGATACAGTACATTCTAGACTGTTTTCCATAGGTGGAAGCTGAACTGCCGCCATGCCTGTTCTCAGAAGTCTGGTTCTGTCAAAATGTGTCTAGTTCAATCGATTAAAAGCTAATGTTTGGTTTGGCACTAGGAAATATGCAGCCAGCCCCTTAAAGTTGTCAATTATGCGTTCCCAAAGTGGAGAGAGCATTTCTGATGTTGATGAGACGTATTGTTGGACAGAAGCAAGTGACCATGAACTTCTTATTCATTTCCTATTGCAATATCACCAACTTACTAAATTTTTAATGTAATATAGGCAATTAATTTTTCAAGGGTAGCAGGCACTGAATTTGTAGATAAAAACATTGATATGTAAAGTTGTTTGCCAATAGCATCCTCTTCATTAGTTACATACTACTTTAATGTGGAATTCAGATGACATTACTTCTTCTTAAGGTAAGTCCATGGATGGTAATGTATGTTAGAGTTAGTGTAGGGTTAGAAGTAGAGTTTTATTAAGTGTATGTTTGTGGATTTAGTTTATATGTATATATACACATTATATATGGGTCTATATTAGAATAGCCAAGAGGTGTTTAATAGAATACCTCTTCATCGACACAAAGAGCGAACGCTCAAAACAACAATTTACTTCCCTGGGAAATAAATCACTTAGCCTTCACCGTGTGTTTGCCTCTTTCCCCATAGTAGTGCAATCTCGTAGTTGGTATATTTGGTTGGGGGGGTAGGGAGCACAACTCCCCACATTGTAATGCTTGAAAATGAATGTGTTTGTGTGTTAGTGCTACCAATTTCTTTCCCAGGGAAAGAAATAGGTGTGCTGAGCATTTGCTGTTTATGCGTCGGCAAAGAGGCATTCGATTAAACACATCTTCACTATTCTGATATGGACCCTATATATATATATATATATATATATATATATATATATATATATATATATATATATATATATATATAAAGAGAGAGAGAGAGACAGGTACACACAAACACACACACATCTCTATATCTCTAGATATATACATACACACACACACTATATATGTATATACAATACGCACATGATATATATATATATATATATATATATATATATATATATATATATATATATATATATATATATATATATATATATATCGTATAACGGGAACACTTTATAAGCTCGCAATACAAAATTTTTTTGGGGGGGGGGTTAAAACAGTGAGAAGCATGATGACGGAAGCCTAACTTAGAACTACACTGCCAAATGATACTCTTGTTATGATAAGCACATTTAGTATGAGATCAAAAATAATAAACAGCATTTTAAAAATAGGAACTACTTGTAAGGGAGTTTGATGTTTGCTGTTATATTCAGCCCTGAATAGTCTGTATGAGGGTTGATTCCCAGGTGAAAAGACAACTTTAGCTTTACTGAAGTAAATGGAGTGAATGACTTGAGACATACCTCCCTGGACTACATGAAAAGAGACATTGAAGAGCTCTCGGATCATGTGACCCAGGCAGGTATGACCCTAGCCCTGAGCAGCATCCTGCCTTCACTCAATGATACCACAATATAAGGACAAAATGATTGACTTCAACAATTGGCTAAGCTTCTGGTGTCATTGAAAGGGGATCCAGTATCTGTCTGCCTGGAACGACATGATCGACAGACCACAATGCTTTGCCGGAGATGATTTGCACCTGTCGCCCCTGGGATTCAGGTTACTGGCTAAGGCACTTGCCACCCCTATAGTGCATTTTTTAGGCAAAGTTCAAAGGACAAAACCACCACCATAACAGGTACAAGCATGCAAAATCTGAAGGTAATGCTACTCAATGCTAGAAGTCTAAGCCTCAAAATGCACTCTCTCGAGGCACTCCTAAAAATGGAGAACATCAATATCTGTGCAGTAACTGAGACCTGATTCAAGGCTCCAGAGAGCACCCCTGCAATACCAGGCTACAACTCTTACCACACTTTTTGGCCACCAAACCAGGATCGAAACACTGAAGGTGGAGGAGTGTCCATATTCACCAAGGATATTCACACCACCACGTTAGTTGCCCACCACAATGCATCTGAAATTCTCCAGGTGCAACTAACACTAGGTAAGACTGCAATCCAAATTCTAGCTTGCTACAAATCCCCCACCATACCCCAAGATTCTCACTATACCTTTCTAAATATACTGGAAAATATTAATATACAACCAAACACCCTAATACTGGGTGATTTCAACTACCCTGCCATTAACTGGGAAAAATACTCGTGTTCCAACACCTTTGCCCAACGGTTCTTGGAATTCATAAATTCCAGTGTCCTGGGTCCATAGTCCCACCAGGGGCTCCAATATCCTAGACCTGGTCATTACCAACATGGGAAATCGATGCTCCACACCTATGGTCATCCCCTTGTTGGTCAGGTCAGACCATAAACTAATCACTCTTAACATCCACATCCTATCCCCACCCCCCAGTAAGGAAACCTCTATAAAAAATTTCTCCAAAGCCAACTTTATGCTACTCAAGTCAGAAGTGACAAACTTCATGACAGCCATGCAGACAGGGATTAAAAGTTCAACTGATGAGTCCTACACTAAGGCACTGTATGAGCACATCCACTCATGCATGAATCGTGCCATCCCAAATAAACCAAGATGCCCTCCTCCAAAAAAAAGGAAGCCTATCTGGTGGGCCCCTGCCATAAACACACTTTACAACAAAAGGAAGAAACTGTTGCAGAAAAGAGGAAAATGCCAGTATGCAAAAAATTCCCTTACCAGCCTCAGTAAGAAGCTGAGATCTCTCATAAAACCCTCCAAAGCTAGCTACAAAAATAAAATTGCCAAAGATTCCAAAGACAACCACAAGGCATTCTATAACTATGTCAAGAATCTAAATGGCAATGCTTAGATCTGCTCTGAGCTACAACAGAGTGACATTAAATATACTGATCCCAAGGATATTGTCAATATCCTGGCAAATCGATTCAGTGCCAACTTTACCTCCCTCTCACCCCCTAAATGGCCCATCTCAATACCAGATGATTGCCAAATTCTGGTAATAATGGCTACACAGGTAAAAAACGCACTCTCCAAAGCTAAGAATACAGTATCCATGGGACCAGATGACATCCCAAGCTGTGTGCTACATGAACTACAAAATGAACTGGCACCTCACCTAAGTGTCATGTTTAATCATAGCCTCACCTCAGGATTCGTGCACACTGAGTGGAGCACAGCTACAGTTATCCCACTCCACAAGGGGGGATCCACTTTGGATCCCGGGATCTACCGCCCCATCAGTCTGACAAGCCGGATCTGCAGGGCCATGGAATGTATTATCATGGAACTTATAAACAAAGACACTGGCAAACTTAAAACACTGGACCCCACCGAGTTTGGGTTCGTGAAGGGCCGATCTTGTCTCCTGAACCTGATTGACTTCTTCGAATCAGTCTCCAGAGCCATGGACGAGGGTAAGGCAGTCCACACAGCCTATCTGGACCTCGCCAAGGCCTTTGATACCATCCCCCACTCTGGAATCATAGATAAACTTACTAAGCTGGGCATTAATCCCTGCGTCACTTGCCAACTGGCTTACTGACAGAACTCACATTGTAAAAGTAGCTGACTCCAAATCCAGCTGCAGACAAGTGGAGTACCTCAGGGTTCAGTCCTGGGACCTCTCTTGTTTGGCATCTACTTCTCTGAAGTACAGACCAACACTAATGGACTCTGGCTAACAAAGTTCACAGATGACTGCAAACTGGGAGCCATTATTGAATCCCCAAATTATGTGGATACTCTACAAAAGGGCCTTACAGAAACAGATGCTTGGTGCCAGAGCCATGGGCTCAAGCTCAATGCCAAGAAATGTATAGTTATCCTCTTTGGGAAAAAACATGTACCCATGAATTACCACATAGGTGGCAGAACACTAAACACTGAAATTGTGATAAGAGACTTAGGGACACAGGTGGACAGTGGTCTCACCTTTAATAACCACATCGCCACAACAGTCAGGAAATCCTTCTATGTGGCACACCTCATCACTAAGGGTTTTCATCAAGAAAAAAGGAGGTCATTGTCCCACTGTACTCATCCCTCATTAGAGCCATTATCGAATACAACGTCCCATTTGGTATGTACCTCTCAAGACATCTGCAACAACTGGAAAGGCCACAGAAATACCTTACTAAAAGAATCACAGGCATGAAGCAGATGCCCTATGCTGACCATCTTAAAAAACTCCAGCTATACTCTGTCGCATATCGTCTACTCCGAGGCGATCTCTGCTTAACATACAAGGCCATGTCAAACCCAGAGCTGTTGGACATGCTATACTTAAAGAAATCCCAATCCCTCAGAGCCACATGCTCCAGGGATCTAAACCTTGTCATCATAATAAACAAAACATGCTGGAGGGATAGGTTCCTGACACAGAGACTCCCCATACTCTGGAATAGACTGCCCATACATGTCAAGCTGAGCGCCTATTTGGCCCTCTTCAAAAGGAACCTTGATGATTGGATGGGAGAAAGGAAATTCACCCCGGGGATCACGTCAGTCACCCTGCTATACAGAGCTCCAGGAAATTAAATAGTGTGGGAAGAAATAGCCAGGGAATTGTTATGGCTAGGCTTGTATAGGCCCTAAGGCCAATAGCCTAGTACCAACCTATGAACTAGAGTTTTGCTTAAAACATGGCTGTCCTATCTAAGTTTTTGTGGAACTGAATGATAGCAGAAGAATGTATTGGATCTTGGCTAGTGAACTGGAGTCATAATAAATGGCAGAGTAATCAGCATATTGTTTGATTGAAGCAGGTTTGGAGAAGTTGGGTAGTCTGTTTACCAATAATGTAAACAAGGGAGGGACTAAGTACAGAACCTAGAAAACTCCCATATTAACAGGGTGAAACAGCCTATCAGAACTGGTCTAAATATCTACAGAGCCATGCTTCTGTACTGGAGTTAGTGCTCATCTTGGAAAAATGGTATATCAGAAGGCTATGACTGTGTCAACATTTTTTTTGATAAGCCATGAAATACAACATCTGCATAGCTATAATTATTTCAGCTCCTGTTTTAAGTCAAGGACTGTAAGTCAGACTCTTTGAAATGCAGGAATTTAAGTGTAATTAGAGAACATATACCATGTCTGAAATGATGTATCCTTAAGAATTCCATTTTTTCAAGACACAGCAATTTGGAGATAATATACAGAGGTAATAGGAGTGTGTGGGGGTGCAGCTACCTCACTGAAGGCATAGCAGTTTTAATGTGTAACATGACGTTCAGAGTTCAGCATTATTTCTAGTGAAACACACTCAGGAATTCCATTGTCAAGACTCAAGCTTCTGGTAGGGTACCATCTTTATTCAGCTATTGTCTAATGTGGTTAGTGAAATTTAACAAAGCTTTCTACTTTGTGCTACAGTTGTAATGAAAGCCATGTTAAGAGACTGTGGGGTTATTTTTGTTTAGATATTGTAATATTTGATAACAGACTAATTCCTCTAAGCTCTTTGATAGTCATGGGAAAAGAGAATTGCACTTCGTCTATATTGTAGAAGTCCTCCCCTTTCTGTGGCAATACAATAAATTAAGACTTTCAAGGTGTGAATACACAACCTTATCTAATGTAAAGATTTGTAATTACTGAAAAAAACTGAAGCCATATAATTGAGGACATTAAGAAAAGTGGTATTAAAAAATAGATTGTTGAGTCTAAGTTTAATGGTGAAAGTGAATGTCCGCTAATAAATCTAAGAGCATTGCTGAAAGTGTTTACATTGTTGCTACACGTACTTTCAAATGTTACAAGAAGCTGAAGGCTAGTGTAATGTGAGTGAGGAGTATTTGCTCATAGAATTTGATGGTATACTTGTGACAGACAAGTTGTTTGGATTGGATATTATGAACTTGTTTAGTTTGCTTGATACAGAGTTAGTTCTTATTGATTCATTAACAGAGTCCAAAAAGTTGTGTTGGTGGGTGTATATACACAACATATACTTGATGTTAGTCAAGATTAAAATCACTAAGGACAACGAGTTTAATATGGATATTGTTGGCTATGGAGGATAGGAGGTGTTCTGTGCCAAATGCATTGTGAACATTTAGTTTCTTGATATGGTATAGATGTTCCCTAATTCTAAGTTTAAGTTGTCTGTTTTCCCTACATAATATTTGCAGCAAATTTGACAGACAGCTAAATAAACTAAGTGGGAGCTATCACATGTAGCAGAAACCCTAAACTGAAACTTCTCACCCGTATCTGGATGCACAAAATCTGTCTCTTCTGAAATTTATTTACACTATTGACAATTCCTACATGCTTTCCTTCTACTTACATGCCACTTTGGGGACATAACTTCTATGCTGAGCAGTAACAATGGAATTTATCTTCTCACTTCACTAGGAAAATTGTGCATGGCTGTAAGTTTTGATTAGTTAAAGCAATCTTTCTTCATCACTGATGCCATTTTTCTTGATTTTAATGTATCGGGTGATTTATCCAGTCTTATCAAGCCTTACCGGAAGGCATGATAAGACTGGATAAATCACCGATAGAAAAACATTTATTTAAGCTCAAACAGTAGTGTTTGAGCTTAAATAAAGGTTTTTCTTGCTTTTACCGTATCGGATGATTTATCCAGTCTTATCAAGCCTTACCGAAATGCTTGATAAGACTGGATAAATCACCCGATACGTTAAAAGCAAGGAAAAACATTTATTTAAGCTCAAACACCACTGTTTGAGCTTAAATAAACATTTTTTTTTTGCTTTTAACATATCGGGTGATTTATCCAGTTTTATCAAGCCTTCCAGTAAGGCTTGATAAGACTGGATAAATCACCCGATACGTTAAAAGCAAGAAAAATGTTTATTTAAGCTCAAACAGTAGTGTTTGAGCTTAAATAAACATTTTTCTTGCTTTTACCATATCAGATGATTTATCCAGTCTTATCAAGCCTTACCGGAATGCTTGATAAGACTGGATAAATCACCCGATACGTTAAAAGCAAGAAAAATGTTTATTTAAGCTCAAACGCCACTGTTTGAGCTTAAATAAACGTTTTTCTTGCTTTTAACGTATCGGATGATTTATCCAGTCTTATCAAGCCTTACCGGAATGCTTTAAATCACCCGATACGTTAAAAGCAAGAAAAACTTTTATTTAAGCTCAAACGCCACTGTTTGAGCTTAAATAAACGTTTTTCTTGCTTTTACCGTATCGGATGATTTATCCAGTCTTATCAAGCCAGGCAGGGGAACGTGAACATTGAGTGTCTTAATCCAGATGGAGCAAAAACAGGACTGGAATAGAGCTTTGCGCAGCTCATGAATGCAGAGGGTGTTACTCCTACGACGTCAGGACTGATGTCAGAAAATGGGAGGGGACTAACTCAATGATTGACAGTGCTTTATCTTTGGACCGAGGTAAAACTGCTACTTCAGGAACGAGCCAGTGCCCCTTTAAAGATACTGACGTAAACGAGTACTTTTTTAGTTGTAAGAAAAATAGGCTTTACAGTATAACAACAGAAGAAAGGCTGTACAAAAGCAAGTTTAATGTTAATATGCTGTGATCTTGGACTGATGGATTGGGGTGGGTTTTTAAAGTACACAGACTATATTATATGGAAAATTAATACATTTTCTCTTATATTTTACAAGGTGAATGTCTACATTAATGTCATTGGCTTAAGCTATAAACAAGTCTTTTTTTGTAAACAAGTACATTTGAAAAACAAGACAAAATGATAAAAGCCACGAAAAATGCTATGTTTCTTGTATCTGCAAAGATATTAGATTGTTTTTTTTCCCATTAGCAAATGTTCAGTGGGAGTCAAGAAATTTACAGTTGAAGGCAGCTGTACATTCTCTTGTGAGTGCTAATCATTTTACATGGAGATAAACTTTCCACAGATACAAACAATTAATCTTGAGAGCTCTGAGCATTCTTTGCTGAGGGAAATACAAAATTAAAATGTACAACAGCAAGCAGCTCAGTGAAAAATAGAATCTGAAATTATTGGAAGCAAAGAAGAGAATAAGAAGCCTCTATAGGACACTTAATAGTTTAATATGTCTAACAGAACAGTGTACAAATAAACTTTACTTAAACATAGCCAGGGAACCTTTTCTTAGGGCTAAAGTATACCCCAAGTATACTTAGCCCTAATATGTTTATGTTTTCTAATAGCATATGCATTGTCTTTCACATCTGGGAAGGGGAACAGAGATAAGAACATAAAGTAATCAGTGTAAGAGGGAACACAGGCTATAACATGCCCTTTAGCATGGGTAAACTTAATTTTGGGCTCGGTAATGTTTTTGGGTGCAGCTGTCATTCTGGAAGATTAAATTCATGTTTTGAAGATTTATATAATTTTGTGTGCTTTTCTAAGTTAATAGGGGATGGCAGTATTCTGAAAATGTATACACTTTTTTGTTTGAGGGATTTCAATAAATCAAAACAGTATTAAAAAATGTGACATAGGTTCAAATGGAGATTAAAAGAAACAACTGTATAAAAGATCAGTCTGCCAAACATTATTGCATGCAGGTAACACAAAAGTTGGAAATATACATTCAGAAAACTGTCATGTATAACAGATAGGAACAACAGCTTTTTATCATAATGGCCATGCTATTCACATAATCTTGGAATGTAAATGTCCTTACAGTTATAGACAAAAAGGAAAGATTACTGAATTATATTAAGAAATGCAGAGTGCAAACAGCAATGCTGCAGGACACACATTTGGGAAAAATGAGCCTGTGAATTTAACAAAAAGGAGTTCAGGATGGGCACTCAGCAGAATATCAGGGACAAAGGAAAAGGAAGTAACAATACTGACTGCTACAGGGGCTCCAAACTCCAATAGTGGTAGAAGAGGAAAAAAGACAATAAGGGTATACTTTGGGTAGTAAGGGGCTTTTAGCAAGGGAGGATAATTATGCTGGCATGGATTTATATTCCACCTAAACTGCTACTATGGAGCTTAAGTAAATCTCAGGAGAAATAACTAGGTTTCAACATGGAATATTACTTGCATGTAGGGAGTGGAACTTCATTTGCAATAGTGAAGATGTATCAGGGAGACCCAGAAGAGAAAATATAACAAAAGAGGATACATTTCTGAAAAAAATTATGAAAATATTTGACATGGAAGATGTGAATTTTAGTAGGGGAAGATGTGAATTTAGTAGAGAGAACTTGGACAGACTACACACATTACTCACCAAGGTACAATAACTAGGTTAGACTAAATAAAAATTTTACTACACAGGAATATTTGCATTTAAATGGAAGCTTCAATACATATCCAATGTACCAATAAATACTAACATAAAAAATGCAAGTTAATAAAGTAAAAATGAGATAGCTTTAATACCTGTTAAAAAGAGAGGAATTTAAAGAATGGGTAGTAGAAATTATTCAACAGGTATTAGGGAAGATAGAAATATCTTCAGAAGTCGTAGCTAGTGAGTTGGATAAAATGAAAATGGAGTTTAAAAAAAAGGTAGAAATAAAAGATAAAGAGACATGGTTAAGAAATAATAGAAATTACTTAGGCAGGTTGATACAGTTTAAATTGTTGCAGAATAAGGGTCATTTCACAGAAGAACTGGTGCAAATGCTAAATGCTTGAAGACAAAATAAAGGAATATCTGGATAATATGGACAAGTTTAGAAAAACTGTCATTAAGCAACTATATTTGAAAACCCAGAGCACAAAAACTTTTACCACAATGACTTAGGTAACAGAAATTAGAAAGAATAATTGCCAAACTTAGAGAGTCTATAACAAGAAAAATAAAAAAAGACATCTTGTAGAGGTAACTGGAGATATTTCAGAAATTTTATGAAAATCTGTACAGAGCAAAGAACTGTGGAAATCAAGAGACAGCACAAATGGAAATATTTACAGAAGACTTAATTATGCCAAGGTCAGAGGGAGATGAGGCTCAAAAACAGTTAAGATAGGAGGGGATGAGATAAAAACTAATGCATTATCAACTATCAGAAAAGTCTCCAGGAGCAGATGGTATTCATGTGGATGTCTGGAAGTTAGGATGGAAAACAGTGACAAAAATTTGGAAGATTTTATTTATCAGTATTTTAAAAAGAGAGGAATTATCAATATCTTGGAAGAAAGGATGGTAAAGATCCATCAGACCAAGCTTCATACAGCCCATTTCAACTGTAAACCATGATTATAAAAACTGTCCATGTCTATGTTAGTTAAAAGAATTGCAAAGGTGTTGCCAAAATTGATGTATATGGATTTATTTATTTATTTATTTATTTAATGTGTCAGGATTAATGTGGTTTTATGGATATGGAAGGGAGGCAAACAATTAACAACATTACTAGAACAATGATTATCCAGAGGGAAGCAAAATGAAAAAAAAACATTGCTTATTGTTATTGAATATTGATACAGAGAAGTCATTCAACAGAGAAAACTGCGATTTTATGAGTAGGGCAATGGAAGCATTTGCAATACCTAATGCAATAAGGTTAATTGGGAGGATATATAAAGGTTGAGGCAGGAATTAAAGTGTGAGGGTTCCCCTCTGATAAGTTGTGTTTTGATTAGAGGAACTAGGCAGGGGTGTCCTCTTTCCACTTGTAATTTGCTTTATATTTACAGCCACTGGCAAAGATAATACAGGACTCAGAAATGCAAGGATGTAATACAGTAATCATAGTGCAAGGATGTAATACAGTAATCAAGAAAAGCTGGTTTTATTTGCACATCACATTATTTTGTTCCTGACAGACCTGGAAAAGGACATCTCAATGGTGTGGAACATTTTGAGACAGCTTAAACTCTTTTGGGGATATAAACTTAATGAAGATGAAATAAAGGCTATTGACTGCAAATTATGTACTCACACACAAATTGGTTCAGCAATACCCATATCTATGGGGACACGATAAGGTGAAATATTTAGGAGTATTTATTAAAACAGATTCTGTTACACAAACTTTGAATATGTAGGATGAGACTTAACAAAAGACAACACAAAAACTTAGAAACTGGAAGCTCTTGTTTATGGATGTGGATAGTAGGATACAAGCAGTGAAAAGGTTTTAGTCCCTTTAATTTTGTCAACCAGAGAAGTTGTGGAGAATAAAGTTGAAGAAATTTATCTTGGAGGGGAAGACAGCAAGAGTTAAGCAATTTACACTGATCCTCCCAACAGAACAAGATGGTTTAAGATTACCTGATTTGAATGGATATTTTAGTACTACACATTTAAGGATCATATACATAACACAAGCAGAAGTTTAGAATTCAAAATGGAAATGGATGTTGATGAAATACGGGGAAGTTCAAGAGACAGAGAATGAGATTTTGGATGCAGATCCTTTAGGAGAATAATAACAAACGACAATATTCATAAAGTAACAAAGTATTCCAAGAACTAACTAAGCCAACACAATAATGAAAAAAGGAGTTTTTGCCAATGGGGATGACTGCAAGTAGGGACACAGAAAACAGGCAAGAGGGAGCTGAAATATACTTGTGAAAACTGCCAAGGGAACAAAGGTATTGGGAGGAAATAACTACAGAAGAAAAGTTAATACAGTGGGATGAGGTCAAAAAGACATTTGGAACACAGGCTAGAGACTGCCTTCCCTACCCAGGCATGGGTATCGGGGTGAAGGCAAAGAGAAAGTGATGGTAGAATCTTAAGTGAAAAACCTGTTACGGTGGAGTTTATAGTTAAATCTAAAACAGAAGCTACTGTTAAATACGGCTATTTATTAGGGCATATAAAATACTGTGTGATAACTATGGGACTCAATCAGAGGAGATTAGCAAAGATTGGGAAGAGAGACTGGAAAAAGCAATTTACAGGAGAACAATGGAAGGATAAATGTAAGGCACCTAAGTTTGCAACAAGGTCCTGATGGTTTACAATCTTTGTTTAAAAGAGTTTGCACAGTTTTTTATACCCCAAGCAGACTTAAAAGAATTTTTTTCAATTAGATAGCTAATGCTGCAGGCGTGACAGGGAAGAAAGAGGTAATTGGGAGTATGTCAAACACTGGGTGAGCAAATAGGTGTAACTAGGGATTTGTTTTTTTTTTTTGAGCTGGGACACATGATGTGAACTGCCTATTGATTAGGCCTTAGCAAGTTTAATTCTGTTGGCTACCAAAACGCAATTACTAAGAAAGGAAATCAAAGTCTAAACCAACTGCATTTGAAGTACTGAATATTACAAAAGAGATAAAAGAACTTGAAGAGGGACCTTCAGAAAAAATAAGGCACAAGTTACATAGAAATAAATGGAAATAGTGGGAACAACACATGCAGAAGAATGTTCAAGAAGAGGAGGAGTGACGTGTAAGGGAAGTCAAGATTTCAGCAATGTATGTAAAGTTGGACTGAAGAAAATTTCACAAAGAAAAGATAGGAGTGCTATAACGTATGTAAATGGAAACGTTAATATGGTGGTTTGTTTTCTTTTCTGTTAATGTATGTTTGCCTGTGTCTTAAGAAATTTAATAAAGGTGGATAAAAATGACAAAATATTATTGCAGTTTCAGTAAAATACACACACAAAAAACTCAAGACTTGTATCGTTTCTTACCTTAACAGTAGATAGCAGTCTTTTCACTGTTGTAGTAATCACATGTGGGATCTTCTGCCATGGATAGCCTAATGTCTGACCAGTGTATGAAAGCCTTAATATTCCCAATGTCATACATCAGCCATATCCTCTCCATGCTGGCATAGGGCATAAAGGTGATGAGCATATGGTAAATACTCAGAAATGCACCCCTGGAGAACTAAAACAACCCAGGAGAAAGAAGAAAAAAAAAAAAGAAGAGAAAAGGGCAAAAAAAGTCAAAAACCCTTAGGCGAGCAAAATGTTCCCAAAAAATAAATAAATAACTAAGATAGAGAAAAGGGGGCAGGAGGGAGTGACTGAATATTGCAACAGTAAAAGGAAAGGCACCTACTGTTATGCTAAGAACTTAAACAACTGTACTATGCCCTTATCACTGTAGCGATATTCATAACATATGGGAAATTACCAAAGCTACTAAAAACAATGACAGGAGGAGGAGGAAGACACAAAGGAACCATCCAAAAACCTATGAATGATATCTCTGGCAAACCCTGCCCAAGCTCTGGAAATGATACCTTACAATGTTTACTAAACGTGTAGACAGAGAACCAAACAGCAGTTTCTAAGATCAGTCTAGTATCCAATCCCCTGAAGAAAGCTCCAGAAGAGGCTACTGTCCTGGTAGAATGAGCTCAAACTGAAGCAGAAAGCTGTTTACCATGAAGGAATAACAAAAAGAAATAGCTTTAGGAATCCAGGAGGTGAGGATTTGCTTACAAATCACCAAGCCCAATGTCCTGGTGTGAAAAAAAAAACAAAAAAGCTACTCAGATCTATGGATAGCCTTTGTCTTATGCAAACAATATCTGAACTTTCTATGTAAATTCAGGGTATGAAGAATCTTCATGGTAACAGACTATGGAAAATAAAAAAAAGGAAGGGAGCTGGGTAGACTGATTAAGGGTCAACTCCTTCACCACCTTGGGAATAAAAGAAGGATTGGTATGCAGAGGGACCCTGTCTCTATGAAAAATCAAAAAGGGAGGACCCACAGTCAAAGCCTAAAGTAAAGAAACTCTTTTGGCTCAAGTATGAGCAACCAACAAAACAAAATGGTCTTCCAGGTGCAGTGCTGCAAAGAAGTGGGCTCAGTATGAGCCTAAGTCAATTTTTCAAGAACAAAAATAAGGTTCCAAGAGGAAGGAATAGATTTTCTTGGGGTCCTGATATGAAGAGCACCTTTAAAGAATTGTTTGACCACAAAATGAGAGGCCAGTGGCGGGTTCAAGGGCAGAAGACCAGAGACTGCTGACAAATGTGCTAGGCCAGCGTGCAGCAGTTCAAATAAGTAAAGGAGCAAAGGGAGCATCCATTGAGAATTGATCTTGGTGATGCTTGAGACAACAAACTGAAAATTTCTTCCATTTAGCCATACAGGATTTTCTGATAAGTTTCCTGGCCTCCTTCCTGCAGAGCCCTAAGCACTTCTTCAGAAAAGTGGTGTCTAAAAGGGATCAAAACAGTCACCCACAGTGTCAAATGAAGAGCGAACAAATGAGAGACTATCTTGTGTGAAAAGATCATCCAGTGAGGTAACTTATGATAACTGCCCCTGGCCAGGTGAAAAAAAGAGGAGAACCAGAGCTATCTGGGCCAAAAGGGAGTTATCAGTAAGTTTTTGGAGTTCTTCATCAGAAGAAAAGGAAGACGAGGGAAGGCATATAGAAACTTTCCCTTTAAGAAACGGACACAGCATCCACCAAGTCAGAGAACTTGGGAGTCTGGAAAAGAAGCAAGGAAGCTGCCCATTTAAAGGGGAGGCAAAAAGGCCCACTTGAGGAATATCCCACCAGTGTACTATGTCCAGAAACACCTCCCTCTGAAAGCATACATCCGCAAGGTTGTGTCCATGACCTACTCAGCGAGTCTGCCACAAGATTTTGTTATGAAGGGATGTAAAGCACCTCAAGGGTTAGCAGACGGTGGATAGGAAAGTCCCAGGCCTGAAGGACTAGTCTGCAAAGAAGTTAAGACTTTGTGTCTCCGATTTGTTGATGTACCACAGGACTATGGTGCTATCTGCAAAGACCTTTAGAGGGCCTAGAAACTGGAAGGCCTTTACAGGGCCCTCATCTCTTTTATGTTGATGTGGTCTGATCACAGATGAAGGGGGGCAGAGACCCTGAACCTTTAGACTATTGCAAGATTCTCCCCACCCCCTGATTAGAAATATTTTGAACAGTGATTCTTCCCACCCCCTGATTAGAAATATTTTGAACAGCTCCTGAATAGGGGTAGAAATCTGAAAAAGCAGGCCTGGATTAAGGAAGCTCTCCCAACTAGATCACTGAAACTCAAGTTTGAGACGAGGTATACAGTCACTAGAAACTGCAGAGGGTGGCAATGCTGGAGCTAGACCATCTTTAGGTACCACTGAACCTTCCTCATATGAAGCATGGCAAAGGGAAGCATGGGAATGGTAGATACCATGAACCCCAAGGCTCTAAGAAATTCCCTTGCAGGAATGAGAGAAAAGGGAAGCAGAGACTGGAGGTAGGGTGTCAGAGACAGAACCTTGGGAGGAAAAAGTAAGACCAACATCAGGATTTTTTTTGGAATTTGCAACAGAGAAAAAATGTGGTCTTGAGAAGGAGTCCAAACGGATTTCTTGAGATTAATGGTGGAACCCAGACTGAACAAGAGAAGTATGGTGAAGAAGAGAAGATCATGAAGAAGCCTTGGTTGTGAGGTAGCCTACATAAGCAGGCTGCCCAGATATGGGAATACCTGGATTCGCCAAAGCTTGCAAAAAGGCTCTGATGGGGGCCAGATATTTGGTAAAAAAACAAAGAAATACAAAAGGGCAAAGCAAAGAACTGAAAATGAAAGGAAGAAACAGAGAAATGTAAAAATTTCCTGAAGAGAGACTGAATGGAAAGAAAAATATAGGTGTCTTTTAGGTCTAGGTGACCAGAAATGCCTGCTAAAGCAAGAGTGGAAACAGAACCTGAAGGAAAAGCATCTTTACAAAGGTGTTGAGAAAGGAGAGGTCTATGATAGCTCTTCATGACTGCTATTTTCTGGGAACCAGAAACATTCTGGACTAAAATTCTCTCTCTCCTTATGATTCTAGAATGGTTAAGCTGGTTCACTGACTCAACAGATCCTGTAGTACCTCAGAAAAGTTTGGTGTCAGTTGTAAATTGAATGCCATGTGAAGAAGCCTGAGGTGTAGCAGATTCCAGCATTCCCAATGAAAGGAAACTGCAGTGTACTCAATTACTGTTAAGCCTTCAAAAGGCAAAGAGCTGTTTACTTCAGGCTATGTGCCTAAGATTGTAATAGAATGACATAACCACCCCTTGTCCTAAGCATAAATCTATCATTAAACACGACACCCAGGTCAAGATATCCTCAAAATAAGTCCCATTCTGTGACACTAGTAAATAATACATGGGTTCAAAGTCAAACAGTTTAATTTCCTAAATGTGCTTGGATATCCATGGCAACCATCTTAGAAACATTTGGTCGAATCTGATTATAATGCAACCAAAGAGGAACACATCAAGAACACGTTCAAAGGAGCTCAGAAACAGCACATTTCAATGAGGGAACGAGAGGTACAATTTTGTATCATGACCAGGGCACTAGAACAATACATACACTGTGAGCAGTACTGGACCCAAGGGTGGAGCACTGGGAAATCCTATAGTTCAGAGGGTAGGAATGAAGCCTAGGGACCACCATCTAAGAGTAACACAAGAGGCAGCAGGTAAATTGAAGAACAGTTCTTAAGAGCATATATTTTTTAAATGATCCAGAAGGATTCTATGGTCTAGTAAGCTCTCACCAGAAGGAGTTCGATCTAGACTTTTGTAAAAGCAGTCTCAGTATTGTGTCTAATCTGAAATATAAACTAAAATGAATCACAAAAGTTAAATGTTTTACTCCTCCAGATAGGAATCAAACTATGAGTATATCAGCTCGTACAAATCTTATTAAGGAATGCATGGCTTAAGACAGGGTATTAAGTACAGCCTTATTAAGGAATGCATGGCTTAAGACAGGGTATTAAGTACAGCCTTATTAAGGAATGCATGGCTTAAGACAGGGTATTAAGTACAGCCTTATTAAGGAATGCATGGCTTAAGACAGGGTATTAAGTACAGCCTTATTAAGGAATGCATGGCTTAAGACAGGGTATTAAGTACAGCCTTATTAAGGAATGCATGGCTTAAGACAGGATAATAAGTACAGCCTTATTAAGGAATTCATGGCTTAAGACTGGGTATTAAGTACAGCTTTATTAAGGAATGCATGGCTTAAGACAGGGTATTAAGTAAAGCCTTATTAAGGAATTCATGGCTTAAGACAGGGTATTAAGTACAGCCTTATTAAGGAATGCATGGCTTAAGACAGGGTATTAAGTACAGAGACTGTCAAAGTCCAAATAAAAGCTGTAAAATCAGCATTATCTAGCAAATAAACATGATCTCATATTCAGACAGTGGTATAATTATCTGGACCACCGCAAAACTCAAAAGGCACAATGGGGGTTCAGTTATTCTGATGGAGGAACATTTAACTGCAAAACATCAAGAACAAATCTGCAATTCTCAAAAGAACAAGATTTCCAACTATCAAGACACTCTGGGTTATGGAATTTTTTAGGCATTTGAAAAAGCAGGATCAGTAAATTTTATGCAGTAAAGATCTCCCCACAAAGCATTGCTGTGTTCTTCTGTGAGGTCTCTCACTGATAGGGAACCTGGAGGACAGTCTGTCTGTCCTCCAGGTGGCAAAAAGCACAGCCACTTACACCCACATCCTCATCTGCTCCTTTGTTGGGCACTGGGTCCAAGATACCCAAGACACCCAAGACTGTCATACTACAAAATTAAATGACTTTATATGAAGTGGAGCAAGTAGATACATGAAGGAGGTCAAGGACTAGTTATAGGTTCATAGGTTCATAGGTTTATACTAGGCTATCTGCTCTAAGGCATTTATAAGCCTAGCCTAAAGTTTTGTGGCTTACGCCACCCCTTATATGAAAAAATACTGTGCCCATTAGTTTGTTGTGCCTCTGTCCAGCAGTGACACAGGGATGATTCCCGGGGTAAACCTACGATCTCCCATCCACAGGTCAAGATTTCTCTTGAAAAGAGCCAGCGAGGTGCTCTGCCTCACATGGACCGGGATTTTATTCCACAGCATAGGGAGTCTCTGAGTGATAAATCTATCCCTCCAGCACGTCCTATTTATATCCGTGCTAAGGTTTAAGTCGCTTGCTCTAGTGGTTTTGGTGGATTTGGATTTTTTGAGGTGGAGCATGTCCATTGGCCACAATGAACCCATATTGGTCTCCACCACTGGAGTCAAACTTGAGTTTGGACATTCTAAGATAGTGTAAAAATTACAACATTCAAATTCCTATGGCTGAAAATAAAATGGTTATACCACAGGGATCTCAACTACAAACCTAACACTTCTCTGATTGGATCAAGAATCCACTTCTTCCATAAATTCCAAGGACGTTGTTCCATGACAGAAGACCAGCTCTAAGATGTGGTCATGACAAATGGTCAGTGAAGCAACAAGCTGAATAAGTCTAAATCCACTCATAATGCAAAAGATGTTTTTACAAGGGCCATTAAGCCTTCAGCATTCCAGATGTTGTAGTAACCCAAAATGAGGCAGTTTAGGCTATACAGTATTAAGATGACAAGAAAGTTAGTGAAATCCTATGGGAATATCTACTCACTTCTTCATGGACAGTAGTTGAGGAGATGCCTAGAGTTTATTGCAACTGCCGTGGTTCACTTGAAACAAAATCTTCACTAAATCCAGGACAGCTACAAGGCCAAGGGATAAAACATCACCACTCTAACTCTGGCTATACCCACCTTAGATCACTCGTGGTAGGACCATGGGAGAAAAGGCATCCAGAAGTTCCTAACAGTAAGATCAGGAGCTGACAGTATTTCAAACAGCACATAAGTATAGCAATTTGCAAAGGGTTCACCTTGTTGAAGTGCTTCATGATCCATTCATCCCCCTCTTCCACTTCAAATGCATACGTCTCAAAGTAGTCTCTATTCTACTTAAAAATATTTCTACTAAAACAACTCCTGGCTCTGACAACATAACCCCTGGTTCATATATCACTGCAGAGAGCATTTTTTCTTCCTGTCACCCACATTTATAATCTAAGTAGAAAACATCATGCCACAGATTTGGAAAACTGCTCTAATTAAACCACTCCCCAAGCAAACCAACACAAAAGATACCTCTCACCTCTGTCCAGTATCCATACTCTCAATTCTGGGCAAGCGTCTTGAAAAGATAACCTACACCCAACTCTCCTTCTGTATCCAGCAGTACCACCTGCTATTCTCCAAACAACATGGATTCTGGCCTGGAAGAAGTACTATGACAGCACTTTGGTCTCTAACTGATGATAGTCTGCCAAATTCTGATGGTGGCCTCCTTACAGGTGCCTTATTTTTGGACCAGACAAAGGCCTTTGACCTCATTGACCTCATTGAACTCACAGACCAGTATCTTCTCCAAAACAAACTAAATGAAATTGGTATGAGTCCAAAGCCTCTCCTTGGTTTAAAAATGTCCTCAGTGACAGAAACTTCAGAGTTAAAGTATTCCCAAAGGAATACCACAAGGATCCATTCTTGTCCCCCTACCCAGTTCTCCATATTCATTAACAGTCAGATTTCCATGCACCTCCCCCCCATCTCCCACTTTTGTTCTCTGTGCTGATGGTGTGGTCATTTACCAGTCAGGTCAGTCTCACACCAACATTCAATGCCAACTTCAGTCAGACTTACGTGAGCTCCAACAATGGCTCATAAATCATAAATTACTTTTCAAACCCACCAATACCAAAACTATGCTTTTTGGAACTTCAGAGACAATTCTTCAAGCACCTGACTCTATACAACCATGCCATAGAGACAACCCCCACCTATAAATACCTAGGACTATGGCTTGATTAGTCACTAAACTCCCATTTTGGGAGACAAAATGAGAGCCAAAATAAACTCTGTCCTCTTCTGGCCAAGAGATCTCCCTTTTTCTATCCCAACTACCCTGAGCAGCCATTGGCAAAGGAATTCTCCTTTCTCAGCTTGACTATAGGTTCCCAATTTTTGGCTTCTACCTCTAAGAAAAACATTGCCAGACCCCACACTATCTCTAACAGTATCTGCTGAGTCATTACAAACTCACCTTTCTGTGAGCAGCACTGTATCACCATAGAAAAAGTAAAATGTCTACCTATTAAATAAAGATCTAACCTACTTTTAGGATCTCAACTCTACAAACTACTCCAGCCCCACACATTTACTCCCCTTGCAGCTAGGCTTCAAGAAAAAAAAATCTCATATGACCTGAGACACTATTCACAAGCCACTCCAAACTTTCATTACCCCTAGAACCAAACTCTACACTACTGCACATGTTTTCTCCTCTCAGGCATCTACACTGGCAAGTTGTCCCTGTCATCATTAAAGAAGTCAACACTTATTGCAAATTCAGAACGCAACTCAAAAAGCATTTCTTCATCCGAGCCAAATGCTCCTGCTTCAGCACAGGGCAGATCACCTGTCGCCCCTGGGATTCCTGTTACTGGCTAAGACTCTTGCCACCCCTATAGTGCCTTTTTTAGGCAAGGATCAAAGGACAAAACTACCACCGTAATGGGTACAAGCAAGCAAGCAAAATATGAAGGTAAAGCTACTCAATGCTAGAAGTCAAAACCTCAAGATGCACTCTCTCGAGGCTCTCCTAAAAATGTAGAACATCGATATCTGTGCAGTAACTGAGACCTGGTTCAAAGCTCCAGTGAGCACCCCTGCAATACCAAGCTACAACTCATACCACACTTTTCGGCCACCAAACCAGGACCAAAACACTGAAGGTGGATGAGTGTCCATATTCACCAAGGATATTCACACCTCCAGGATGGTTGCCCAACACAATGCATCTGAAATTCTCCAGGTGCAACTAACACTAGGTAAGACTGCAATACAAATTGTAGTTTGCTACAGATCCCCCACCATGCCCCAAGATTCTCACTACACCTTTATAAACATAATGGAAAATATTAAAATATAACCAAATACCCTAATACTGGGTGATTTCAACTACCCTGCCATTAACTGGGAAAACCACTCCTGTACCAACACCTTTGCTCAATGGTTCTTGGAATTCATAAATTCCAATGCCCAACAGGGGTACCAATATTCTAGACCTGGTCAATACCAACATGGGACATCAATGCTCCACACCAGTGGTCACCTCCGCGTTGGTCAGATCAGACCATAAGCTAATCACCCTTGACATCCACATCCCACCCCCACCCCCTTTAAGGAAACCTCTGTAAAAAATCTTCTCCAAAGCCAACTTTATGCTTCTCAAGTCAGAAGTAACAAACTTCATGACACCCATGCAGATGGGAACTGGAAGTTCAACTGCTGAATCCTACACTAAGGTGCTGTACGAGCACATTCACTCGTCCATGGAGCGAGCCATCCCAAATAGAACCAAGACGCTGTCCTCTAAAAAAGGAAGCCAATCTGGTGGTTCCCTGCCATAAACAAGCTGTACAACAGAAGGAAGAAACTGTTGCAGAAAAGAGGAAGAACACAGGATTCAAAAAACTCTCTCACCAGCCTCAATAGAAAGCTGAGATCTCTCATAAAATCTTCCAAAGCTAGTTATGAAAAAAAAATTGCCGAAGATTCCAAAGACAACCACAAGGCATTCTATAGCTATTTCAAGAATCTAAATGGCAATACTCAAATCTGCTCTGAGTTACAGCAGAATGGCACTAGATATACTGATCCCAAGGATATTGCCAATATCCTAGCAGATAGATTCAGTGCCAACTTCACTCCCCTCTCACCCCCTAAAGGGCCCACCTCAGTACCAAAAGAATGCCAAATTCCGGTAATCACGGCCACTCAGGTAAAAACTGCACTCTCCAAAGCCAAGAATACAGCATCCATGGGACCAGATGACATCCCAGGCTGTGTACTTGTGCATGAACTACAAAATGAACTGGCACCTCACCTATGTGTCATGTTTAATCATAGTCTCACCTCAGGCTTTGTGTCCACGGATCCACTTTGGATCCCGGAAGCTACTGTCCCATCAGCCTGATGAGCCTGATCTGCAAGGCCATGGAATGTATTATCATGGAACTTATAAACAAAGACATTTGGAGCCTTCAAACACTGGATGACACCCAGTTTGTGTTCGTGAAGGGCTGATCTTGCCTCCTGAACCTGATCGACTTCTTCTAATCAGTCTCCAGAGCCGTGGACGAGGGTAAGGTGTTTCACACAGCCTACTTGGACCTCGCCAAGGCTTTTGACACTATCCTCCACTCTGGAATCATAGATAAACTTACTAAGCTGGGGATTAATCCCTATGTCACTCGATGGGTTGCAAACTGGCTTACTGACAGAACACACACACACTGTAAAAGTAGCCAACTCCAAATCCAGTTCCAGACAAGTGACAAGTGGTGTAGCACAGGGTTCTGTCCTGGGACCACTCTTGTTTCCTCAAATACTTCTCTGAAGTACAGGCCAACACTAAGGGACTCTGGCTAACAAAGTTCACAGATGACTGCAAACTGGGAGCTATTACTGAATCCCCAAATGATGTGGATATACTACAAAAGGGCCTTACCGAAACAGATACCTGGTGCCAGAGCAATGTGCTCAAGCTAAATGTCAAAAAATGTATAGTTGTCCCCTTTGGGAAAAAACACCTACCTGTGAACTACCACATAGGTGGCAGTACACTAAACACCGAAAGTGTGATAAGAGACCTAGAGACACAGGTGGACAGTGGTCTCACCTTTGATAACCACATAGCCACAACAGTTAGAAAATCCTTCTATGTGGCACACCTCATCATTAGGGGCTTTTCATCCAGATAAAAGGAGGTCATTGTCCCTCTGTACTCATCCCTCATTAGACCCATTATGAATACAATGCCCCATTTGGTATGTACCTCACAAGACATCTGCAACAACTAAAAAGGCCACAGAAATATCTCACAAAAAGAATCACAGGCCTAAAGCAGATGCCTTATGCTGATCATCTAAAGAAACTCCAGCTATACTCTGTCTCATATCACCTACTCAGAGGCAATCTCTGCCTAACATACAAGGCCATGTCAAAGCCAGAGTTGTTGGACACGCTACACTTAAAGAAATTCCACTCCCTACGAGCCATATGCTCCAGGGATCTTAACCTTGTCGTCATGATGAATAGGGCATGCTGTAGGGATAGGTTCCTGACCCAGAGACTCCCCATACTCTGGAATAGGCTGCCCATACATGTCAGGCAGAGTGTGTCAATGGCCCTCTTCAAGAGGAACCTTGATGATTGGATGGGAGATAGGAAATTCACCCCGGGGATCACATCAGTAGCCCTGTTAGACAGGGGTCCAGGAAAGTAAATATTTGTGTGAAGCAATAGCCAGGGAATCGTTATGGCTAGGCTTGTAGAGGCCCTAGGGCTAATTGCTTAGTACCTACCTATGAACCTATGAACTTATCTCCTTTCTGGGTCTCTTTTCCTCTCTCAAGATTCACTGAAGATTGACCAACTTTAGAAAAAAATGTGATTCACCCTGCTTGATTGCACACTGTATTGTGCTTGTTGACTGAAATGTTTATACTCAGTTTCTTCCATGGAATTAGTTTGAACTAATCTGGTTATTACTTACATTTGTGTATTTTTTTGTTTATGAAATGTTTTGTTTTTGTACCCAAGTTGAGCCTGAAATCGCTCAATATTGATCAATAAACGACCACTGTAAACAAATATAATTAAATAAACCATGTCAGTAGTTCCCTCTCACCTCACCCAAAATTCCAAATCCAAAGTGTGAGCTTCCATCTCCCCATGCTTCTCCAAACTGGGACCCCCCCCCCAACGTGTACAGTATGAGTGACGAGGAAGCTGAGTGGAAACTAAGGAACAGCATAGCAGACAGATGTCTGTTCTTTAAACAAGCCTATTAACTGAGACTACTGCAATCATATCAACAGGAAGTTAGAAAGCACTACAGCAAATAAAATACATGCCCATTCAGATAATAAGCTTAGCACAAGTAGGATATGAATGCCAGTACTCAGATGATGATAAAAGTGACACAAGTGACTTTTAAAACTCAGTATGGCTTACTTATACATAAGTCTAGTAACTTACTTGTTAGGGCATGTAATTATTTAGCTCACATGACTTCTTATCGATGTTTAATTTAAAAACAGATACAGTAATATTTGTAGCCTTTTCCTATCAGTAATATTATAGAAAGAATATAGAGTAGTTCATGTATTGAGCTGTGCATTTGATGCTATTGGGGCACCAGTGACAGAAAGTGTGTTTGGTATATTATCACTGACCTAGAAAAGAAATGTAAAGTGTGGTCTTCATTTATGTACCCTGTGCCCTTTATTACCCCAAAAAGCTACACTACAAATAAGAAATCATCATATAGTAAATGATGCCCTTCCTAGCAATTCTATCATCAAAAGCAATGCAAACAAAACTTAAGTCACTTATAGTTTAAATATAACAGAAAAAGGAACATATAAGCCAAAATCTTCAAAGTGGTTTCTTTCTGCCTTTTATCCAATCCCTTTGTCTAATTCACCTAAGACTCGGTTTTTAACTGTACAACATAGAATAACTACAGACTATTGGATGTTACATACAGTTCAGAAGGGTTATACAGCTGAACTTCGTATAGGAACCTTAAATGAGGATTATTCTACAAACACTTAAACATCAGACACAACAATCCTTATAACGAATGGATCGGCTGCTAATACAGAAAACAATACAAAAGGTACAGTCCACCACAGATACATCAAAGATTTTTACTCCAATTTGTTGCTATTGATAAAAAAGGACAATACCTCAAGAACAGCTCTAGATATGTCAGACCTGAACATAAATAAAAAATTATTCAGGATGATAACAAGGCTCTGGGGGGGGTTCAAAAAGGCTATGGTTTTCACCCCACGGGGACCATAGCATGGACAAAAGGCTTGCTGACAAGGTCATGTGCAAATGTAGCAGTTTGGGTAACTGGATAATGCTAATTAACCACATGCATGCCCCTGAAATGTTTGTGGGTCCTAATTTACTTGGCTGAGTGATTGAGTAAATTGTCTGGGTAAGAACAATTTAACCACAGAAGGAAATGTTGAATGCTGTCTTTTGAAGGTGGTCACTCATTCTCTCCTATACAAGTACTCACTGTGTAAATACAGCAGAGCTTTGAGGATGCTACATCAGTGTGTGCGGGTATGTGGGTGTGCGGATGTGTGTCTGTGTCTATGTGTGCTAGAATGTGAGGACATGTGCAGTGGTGGGAGTTTCTGTGCATGATGGCAAGCTTGAGTGACCTGTTTGTGGACATCTGTATGTGGGTATGTATCTGGTAGTGTGTGTGTGTGTGTGTGTGTGTGTGTGTGTGTATGTCTGGATATCTGAATGTGTGTATATTTACATAAATAGGGGTGCATTTGCTAACATGATGTCTGTACATGTGTGTCTGTGTGTTAGAACGTGAGTACAAGTGCTTAGATGGGAGTTTCTGTGTATAATGGTTAAGAGTGCGTGACCTGTTTCTGGGTGTTTGTATGTTTATGCTCATGTGCTAGGAATGTGTGCATGCATGTATGTGTGCATGCTTGGATGTCTGAATGTGTGTATATTTACATATATGGGTGGTGCATTTCCTAACATGATACATGAGTTGCACTGGAGAAAACCATCATGTTCATGTCTAACAATGCAGTTTTCAGTTCAGAGATACAATAATGAACCACTGATGAGGGGTTTCTTTATTCTTTACCACTTTTCTGAATCATAATTTATGTTTGTCATGCTAATTGACTAATTTATGTTGGGCAATTAATGTAAGTGGAGCAGAATTCTCTGAATCTTGCCCTTTGATTCCTTTCATATAACAAGATTCTTACATCACATATAAAAATAATTGTCATGAATGTCAACTTGGAGGGAAGCTTTACTAATAATTAAATTACAGACTCTTAGACCTAGAGGTCTGAATACTGATTTTAGTGGGAGGCATTGATTTAAATTATTTAATTTATTATTTAATGATTTAAATGTTAATTAATTGTTTATTCAGTTGATAAGTGTGTATACATTCTATGCTTTTCATTGTTTGTTGTACCCTCGGAATGTCTGTTTGACTAAGGTGCTTGGAGTATAAAGGCAAGTAGCTCACATGCTACCTAACTTTGAATCCTTTTAAGTTTTCACCCTCAAGATCTTCAAACATAATTGAATGTGGATGGTTTTCCCATACTCATAGTAAATAGTCACAGCTATAAGCAAGAGCAGATCACAGTCCGGCAGCTTTGTCACAGCTATTTTGGATTCAGTAACTGTTCACTTTGTACATGTATATTACTACTGCTTGGGAATCTACCCAAGTGATATGATTTGGGACACTGACATTCCATTTTCTCAGATAAAATACCGGTGCATCCCAAATCTGGACTGCCTGGGTATTAGAAAAACAAAGGATTTTCTTGGAATTTAGCATTTTAGGCAAGATCGCTAATTTACTACAACCATGCTTGATAAGACTGCATAAATCATCTGATACGGTAAAAGCAAGAAAAACGTTTATTTAAGCTCAAGCACTACTGTTTGAGCTTAAATAAACGTTTTTCTTGCTTTTAACATATCGGGTGATTTATCCAGTTTTATCAAGCCTTCCGGTAAGGCTTGATAAGACTGGATAAATCACCCGATACGTTAAAAGCAAGAAACATGTTTATTTAAGCTCAAACAGTAGTGCTTGAGCTTAAATAAACGTTTTTCTTGCTTTTACCGTATCAGATGATTTATGCAGCCTTATCAAGCATTCCGGTAAGGCTTGATAAATCATCCGATACGGTAAAAGCAAGAAAAATGTGTATTTAAGCTCAAACACCACTGTTTGAGCTTAAATAAACGTTTTTCTTGCTTTTAACGTATCGGGTGATTTATCCAGTCTTATCAAGCCTTACCGGACTGCTTGATAAGACTGCATAAATCACCCGATACGTTAAAAGCAAGAAAAACGTTTATTTAAGCTCAAACACCACTGTTTGAGCTTAAATAAACGTTAATCTTGCTTTTAACGTATTGGATAACCAGGCAGGAGAACGTGAATATCGAGTACCTTAATCCAGACGGAGCTAAAACAGGGCTGGAATGGAGCCACGCGCAGCTCATGAATGGAGAGGGTGTTACTCCTACGACGTCAGGACTGATGTCAGAAAATGGGAGTGGAACAGCTCAATGATTGACGGTCCTTTATCTTCGGACCGAAGGAAAACTGCTACTTCAGGAACGAGCCAGTGCCCCTTTAAGTACATATGGAAATATTGCTTACTTTCATAATTATTAGCAAATAACTAGCAATACTTCGAGTATAGTGATATAAATCCGCATTAACAGCAAATTGCCCTGTCCCCCACAATGGTGTATCACGCTATACACCTCAATAACAATTGGGTCTCAGTTATGAAAATATGAACATAAATTTGAAAATATGAATAATTGGAAAACTAAGATTATTTCTTCACTGCAGGACATCCTAAACTAACAATCCTAGTGTAATTTTTCTAATTATTACTTGCCCTTTCTAATACTGCCTATTAGGTGGTACGTCATTTACTTAAATAAAACAAAATGTAACAAACTCAAACCACGAAAACAAAAATAATAGCAGGAAGGTAAAACCACACAGACCATTTATTGTTAGCGCTTTCGTACAGATATTCTCATGCACTTCTTCAGACAATGTTACCCAGCTAAACATGGTTTAAAAAGGATCAGTAATTAAACCAATTAAACAAATCAGTTGCTCATTAACAGAATCAATCATAAATCCAACACTATTAAAGGAATATTCCCTAGTTAATAAACAATACATCAACACATTAACATTAAAACACTCTATCCTAGTAATTCTCTTCATACTGTTCATAAAAAATTATTATAGCGCTTTACAATAATTATTAAATTACTTCCATCAACCAAAAGCATACTTAATAAAAAATATTATTTTTACAAAACTAATATACCCATATAAGCACCTAGACATCAATACATACATTGTTTTTTTACTTATCCAATGCTTTCAATTTTAATAGGCACTTAATAGAACATGCTTCATTCAGTCCAGGATAAATATGTGCATTTGTTTGCAATTGCCACATTAATTCACATTCTTCGAGCTTAAGTTGCCAAGGACCACTTCGAAGATTTTTACAAACACAGTCCACTATAGTAAATTGAAAACTGTGTGTTTTAAACTCCATAATGTATCTAGCTAGGGCATTTGTACTGATATTCCTAGCGATACTATAAAGATGTTCATATATTCGTTGTTTAAATGGACGCTCAGTTTTACCTAAATAAAAAGCTGAGCAGTATCCACAAAAAGCCAAATAAACAATTCCTTGGCTGTCACAAGTAAATCGACCCTTAATAGAATATTTGGTCCCTCTAATACATACCAGATGTCCCTATCTGGACATGCTTGCAATAATTGCAACATCCACATTTAAACATCCCCTGAGCATGTATATACTTAGTACTAGGGGCTTCAAACAGCATTTTCAAATTTGGGCCCCGTTTAAAAGTTACCAAGGGTCTCGTGCCCACCAGATTCATAATTGTATGATCCTCTAAAATGATATCCCAATTATTAGTCAAGGTGTTCCTAAGTTCAAATTCCTTAGCTGTATATTGGGTCAAAAAGCTAGTAATATAGCTATGACTGTCTTTCTCCCGTATATTTTGGTAATTTGATAATACCCCTAATGATCTAGAAATTTCACTGTCAGAAATATAACCTCTTAACAAAATAGGTTTAAAGTGCCGTACTTTCCTCTTTAAATGAACCTCATCAATAAGGTGGTCTATAAGAGATGCTGGATAACCAAGGTTTGATAAACATTGTTTTCAAATTTTGACATTCCCACAAAAAGTCATCATTACAAGAGGTCATTCTAGAAGCTCTAACTAATTGACCTTTAACCACCGCTCTCTTTCAGTGGTATGGATGATTACTTTGAAAATGTAGAAAGGAATTACTATATGTGGGTTTCCTATAGATCTGTGTTACAAACCTATTAAACATTACATCATTACTAAGATTAATATCCAGAAATGTAATGTTCAAACAATTAAACTGAAAAGTAAATTCAAAAAAATTTGTAGAAGATGTCATGATCTGAACTAAATGGTCTGCATCACTTGCATCCCCCTTCAGGATGAAAAACATATCGTCCTGGTATCTAGTGTACCATGCAACTTTTTCTTTAAAGATGGAATTATGAAACAGAAATGTTCTCTCCCAAAAAGCCATAACGGCATTAGCAAAACTGCCACCACACGGGGAACCCATGGCTACCCCTGATTCTTTTAAACATAAAGGAATTGTTGCTAAGGACAATTTCTAGTAATGCAATAATAAGATCTATTTCATCACCTCCTACTTGTTTAAGTAGAAGGAATTCTCTCACCCACTCCACACCAGTATCTTGACAAATGACAGTATATAGCTCTTTAATATCGACAGTAAAGAAACTATAAGATGAATCAAATGCCAATTTATTCATGTTTTCCAAGAAATGCCAAGAATCACGACAATTTTGTGATTCTGTCTGCAAAGGCAACTTCAGCTTAGAATCCACCCACTTAGCACAAGCATAAGTGATGGACTTACATCCATCAATGATGGGCCTAAGGGGTGGATCACTTAAATTTTTGTGCAATTTAGGTGTACCAAACATAACCGGTATTAAAGGTGCTGGTATACATAGATACTGATAAGTATCTATGGAAATAGAGGCTTCTATGAACAAATCACTCAAATATGTTCTAATACTTTGGTATGCTTGATTCAGTTCATTCAAAGAAACTTTTTCATAGTTAGCACTAACCAACATATTATGCATTCTTCTACTATATTCTGCCTCACCCATAAAAATTATGCCCCCACCTTTATTGGGCTGCATTACTCAAACATTATGTGCTTTTACATAAGCAATGAATTCCCTTTCTGCCTTTGAAATATTACAATTTTGACTTTATTATTATTATTAAAAAGAGCTCTAAAATGCATCTCAGTCATTCTTTCAAACATGGCTAAAGTCCCCTGTAATGGGGGATTAAATACACTAGATACTCACTCATTTGTTGTTATCCTAGTGTTGTTACCAAACATGACATTTAAATTCATTTCGCGCACGAACATCTTTAAGTCGCAAATAGTTTTAGCTAAATTAGGTTTAGAGCTCGGCACAAAATTAAAGCCTTTTCCTAAAAATTCAACCATGCATTGTGGAATACTGATTGAACTAAATGTTAAAGTCACCTTGAATACTTTTGTAAATAGTTAAGTGATCTGGCTGATCTCCATGAACTACCTCCTTCGGTGATTGTTTCTTCTCTGTTGTTTGGGATTGCGGTTGATATATCCCACCCTATTGGTCGTTCTGTTGCCATCTTGGGGAAAATCCTGTCCATCAGCGTTGTGAGAGTTAGATCCATTGGACTGTCCGCCATACTGGCGTTGTTGGTTGTTCTTAATTCTCTCACTACGCTGGACTGGTGAATTACCCTGATCATTATTGACGTAACTGGTGTTGATGCTGTCATCAAAACGGGCCGATGTTTGGTTGTCAGTTTCCAAGGTAACCACAGAATTGTGTAGAGATTTATTGAGATTAGAAGGGGGCTCAGGATAAGTGATGTTCTGATCATATTCAGCCCTGTCCATGTTTAATTTACGAGTTTTTGTATCCATAATCTTAGACATAAGTGAATCTATGCTTAAAAAAATTCTCCTAAAATCATACTCGCATCTGTTAAACTCGGGATCAGTCTTAATGTCATTTTCAAGCTTTTCTAATTGTGCCTTCAATTCAGTCATTTGTTTGTCATAGTTAGTAATAAGAATTTCAAGAAATTCGAGACCCTGTTTGTTAAACACATCCAACAACTGTAAATGGAATTCAGAGTTCTTAATAAGACCAGAAGGGTACTTCCACTGCCTTAAGCCTTTCAGAACCAGTTTATATTTGATACACTCCTTAAAATAAAGGATTTCAATCTGCAACATTTTATATTTGAGTAGTTTACTGTCAAATTCTTTTAAGTGAGAAACAATGTTAATCATTATTACTCGAATCACCAGAGCCGAATTGAAACGGCATTTTAATAAAATCATTTAACGAAGGCACAAGAAGCCTATTAGCAAGTGTATTACCTTCTTGGCCATTATTAATATTACCATTAGAACGTGTTGAAATGTTCGGTATTGCACTGGGTGTTTCTTCCATACGCCCAGTTAAGGTGGAAGGAGTAACTCTGGCTGATGTATGATGTAAAGCACCTGGACTAGGGTTAGAGCCACTAACAGATCTGTTCACAGTTGCCTGTTCAGAAATTCTCCTTGACAGGTCATCCACTTTTAGTTAACTGCTGAACAAGAGCTGTAAGAGCTCCAGTGGCATTCGCCTCTGACAAGGGACTTCCAAGTCCACTCCCAAATCCATTTGTTTCATCTTGGGAAAATAAACACTGGGAGTGTAAGTTGTTGCCTTCTGCCATCAATTTACACCAAACCAAAATGTAACAAACTCAAACCAAGAAAACAAAAATAATGGCAGGAAGGTAAAACCACACAGACCGTTTGTTGTTAGCGCTTTCGTACAGATATTCTCATACACTTCTTCAGACAATGTTACCCAGCTAAACATGGTTTAAAAAGGATCAGTAATTAAACCAATTAAACAAATCAGTTGCTCATTAACAGAATCAATCATAAATCCAACACTATTAAAGGAATATTCCCTAGTTAATAAACAATACATCAACACATTAACATTAAAACACTCTATCCTATTAATTCTGTATGTATTGATGTCTAGGTGCTTATATGGGTATATTAGTTTTGTAAAAATAATATTTTCTAATAAGTATGGTTTTGGTTGATGGTAGTAATTTAATAATTATTGTAAAGCACTGTAATAATTTTTTATGAACAGTATGAAGAGAATTAATAGGATAGAGTGTTTTAATGTTAATTTATGTGTTGATGTATTGTTTTTTAACTAGTGAATATTCCTTTAATAGTGTTGGATTTATGATTGATTCTGTTAATGAGCAACTGATTTGTTTAATTGGTTTATTTACTTAAATAAGCCAGACACAAAAAGTTCTGAATGCCATAAGGCAGATCTATCCAAATTCCCTCTGATTAAGAACTGCACTCTATTTGTTAAGTGATACACCATTACCAGTTCCCAGCATGCAAGTGATATAATCTTTGTTTATTTCAGTTAACACATATGCATTTAGCAGTCAGTTTCTATCTCATATGGTTTAATGTGAGTTACATCTCTGTCAAAATCTGGGATAAGCAGCCTGTTTTCGTCGCAGTTAATACATAACTTTACAGCATTTCTTCATTGCACTCCTTGCCATTTATTTCTTTTAAAAAAGCGAGATTTAAGTGAAAAGCATCTACCAAATAAAATTCCCTGCCAAAACAGATTATAACAGCCCATGCCTGGTTTACGATCATCACAAGTCCCGGACGTAATCCTTATACAAGATTGTGTTAGGTTTGGTTCTTTAAACCCGATGAAATGTGAAACTTAAATGCATGTCATTACACACTGACTTCAAAATAAACTCTGAAGGGAAGTTGGGGACCACAAAGAACAATCCTTCTCACAATCAAAATTCTAATCTAACCATCAGTTGTTGAGCACTTATAAGTACATATGCATATGCTTCTAAGTGCTTAACAACTGATCGTTGCATTAAATGATCGTTCATCGCTTCTACAAAAGCATTAAATAAATAAAATAAAGAAAAAAAAAAAAAAACAGTAAAACAAGCCAGCTTGCTAGAGAAACAGACGTTTAGAAAAGTCCACTTCAGATAGGAACATAAAACCAAATTGTAGGTGACACTGGGAGACAAAACAGGATTGGAATTGAAGGTATACCGGACATTGAAAAAAAAAAAAAAGATACTGTGGGTGAGAATGCGAGTGACGTTAAAAAAGTGGGTGTTACTTTGATCACCTCTAGTGTGGACCAGAATTTTAAACACTGGGATTGTCCCTTTAACAAAACCCACATGGCTGTAAAGAGAACACACACAGTTCACACAATTTGTTCAGCTTTCTGCAACACACTCCCCTGAAATACCTCTCTAATCCTGCCCAGTCTTTAAGTTTCTGTCTGTCCCCTCCCCATTTGCATGTGTCTCTAAAACTATGGTATCCTTGGAATATCTTTGAGTAAGACTGTTTAGGTTATTGCTTTCCTGTTTTTACCAGGTGGGAATCATGTTTCTATCCTCCACTCAACATAAACTCATCGTGTTTTGCTTCTCTTGGATTCTTTGCTGATCTCTGCTTCTACAGCAAGTGCTTCTCTGCCATACTGTTGAACTGATAATATTCTGTGATACGTCTTGGTGCTTAGAAGTTACCTCATATCACCGTATCTGTTCTTTTTTACACTTACTAGGCCTTGTTTTCATACTGCTGAAGACTTGACTATTGCACAGTTATGTTTTATAATTATATTCATTAAGACCTGGTCAAATAGCACACATCAGCAAGAAAGCAAATGAAAACACAGAATCAGTCCTCTTTTTTCTATTAAAGGCAGTCTTATTATCTTCTTTAACAGTAACCGATGTGATACACAAAACCAGATGATTAATCCGAACTCTGCTGAAAACTCATCAGCAGCAATTAACTGTTATGGAAGAATGAACAGCTAGCACTATGACTTGCACAAGTGTCACAAGAATGCAGTATTAACAAACTAGTGCAATGAATGACAGGAAATGTAGTCTGCCACTCTGATGAAATTCGTAGTTAGCAAGATTAAAGGTACGAAAATGCCTTACAATTTACTGTAGTGAGTAGTGTACTGTGTAGTAAGTCTTTTGAGCCACATAACACATAATCCTGCCAAAGTCCTGTGTGGGCACTCTCTCCCCAGTAAGTCCAATTGGTCTTAGGCCAGCCCTAAAATAAACAAAGGGAAACTGATTAGTATCCAGTGTTCTGAAAACTGGTACAAATGGCTTCCTTTTGAAGGTGTGTGTGTGTTTTTTTTTAATTTGTGTTTAAAGCTATTAATGTTTGTTGCTTTATTACCTCTTTTGGGAGTGTGTTCCATGTAGCTAGGTCCAATTTAAAGAAGGCCTTTACTCCAGTTGTTGACTTGAAGTAGGCATTGACCTAACGCTTGTTTTCCCCCTCATATCTCATTTAAAGTAGCTTTGTTCTCTAAATGGTAATATCATTTTCAATAGGGTGGCAAGCTGTACGATTTAGGATTTTAAACAGAAGAGTAATAATCACTGTATACCTCACAGTGGTGTTTTCTGGAATCATACACGAGTGCAAATCTGTAAATGTTGGTTTCAGTACCTTTGTTTGTTTGTTTATTTAGATATGCATTTATTATAATTTTTTTAACCAGGTAAGTCCAGCTGGGCCATGACAGGTTCCTTTTCAGTGGAGGCCTGGGCAGAAAAGGTCCACGGTTAACAAATGTTATAACATGCCTTTCAATACAATATTATACAATACAGTATAAAAAAAACCACAGATATGTTAACTATAACAGACACACACACTCACATGCGCGTGCACACACACTCACATGCGCGTGCACACCCACTCACATGCGCGTGCACACCCACTCACATGCGCGTGCACACACACTCACATGCGCGCGCACACACTCACATGCACGTGCACACACTCACATGCACGTGCACACCCATTCACGTGCACGTGCACACCCATTCACGTGCACGTGCACACCCATTCCCATGCGCGTGCACACCCATTCCCATGCGCGTGCACACCCATTCCCATGCGCGTGCACACCCATTCCCATGCGCGTGCACACCCATTCCCATGCGCGTGCACACCCATTCCCATGCGCGTGCACACACATTCCCATGCGCGTGCATATATGCGCACACAGGCACATATGCGCACACAGGCACATATGCGCACACAGGCACACACATATGCGCACACAGGCACACACATATGCGCACACAGGCACACACATATGCGCACACAGGCACACACATATGCGCACACAGGCACACACATATGCGCACACAGGCACACACATATGCGCACACAGGCACACACAGACACACACACACATTAGTATATAAGGAATAAAGGGGTTGTATTTGTTATAGGCTGGGTAAAAGCATTATAGGGATGAGATGTGCTCAAGTTTAGGAGTTATCATGTTAGTAACAGTCACTCTCCTTGTATAGGGTGAAGAAAAGTAAAACAGTTGTTAGCATATCTTGAGCTCACATGACACTGTGGACATTTTTTTCAGTGCATGTTGTGAAGCTGTGGGACAGGTCCATGGGAAGTCCTAGATATCTGTTCTGTGACATTGCCTACTGTAAAAAGGATCTCATAATGAGGGTTTAGGTGGGCCCCCTATACTTAGCCCATGCAAAGGCTTGGGTATTAGATCTTTTTTTACTGAGACTCTGAAACAACTGTTTTTGTGGTGACCCCCTCCCTCTTACCTAAGGAAAAAAAACTAGTCTTTAAAAGAATCATTTACTGTCCTTTTAACAAGTACTATTATAGTGTGGCTTTAAAATATACTTTTTTTGACTCTACAGAATGAAGCTGAGGTCTGTAAGTGTTTATGGAGTCAAGAAGGACTGTTTTTGTATGGGGTCTTCTCTTGGATTTATGAAAAGTCTTCACAAAACAGAAAGAGGTATGACTGGGGAGGTGTAGAAATAAGAGAAATATATTGTGAATGTGCACAGATTTGGGAGAACAGGAAAAATAAATAATTTTTAGTAAGTTTAACCAGGGAAGGATAAAAAAATGGGGGGGTGGATAAGAAGTTAGCACTGGTGTGCACCATGGCAAATGGTAAAGTGCTTGAAGATGTCTACATAGAGATGGCTACATAGGTGTGGTATAGGGTCCCAGTGATATAAGGGGACGACGGTCAATGCGAAAGTGCAGAGTGTTAGAAATGTAGGGAAAAAGAAATGGATGACATTCACATGTGGTGGGAATGAGATCTTGTGCAAAAAAAATGTTGGTAGAAAATCAAATTAATTTGTAGTAAGCTATATAATAATGAGGTAAAGGAAGGCTGGATGATATGTGTTCATTTGGAGGAGATGAAGGGCAAGAACAATGAGGTTCAGGGTGGGAGATGTTATTAATGGTATGATAGCTTAAAAAAATGACTAGTGGTTGGTAGTCAGGATGGACTGGAAGTGATAGGGTTGACAAGATGGAACAATGGTTAAACCGAATAACACTGAATGCTAATAACAGGAGTTGGGTAAATTTAAAAAAGTGGACTGCAGTATGGAGGGGAGAAATAAGAGAAGGTGGTAGGTTGGTTGGGGGTATGAGTCGTACATAATGATTATTGTGACATGACAGCGGGATTAATTTTATTTATATACATATGTCTGTAGCAGTAACTGAGACATGGCTAAAACCACACATGGCTGACACTGAAATTCTTCCACAAGGTTATAATATCATTCGCTCAGACAGACTTCACAAAAAGGGCAGGAGTGTAGCATTCATTTATCAAAACACCCTAACTATTGCAACCCACCCCAAACCAATCCCTTTTTTTGGTAACCGCAAAATTCTACTTGCATCCCTCTAAATGAACAACAATAAACATCTATCCATAGCCATTCCCCAAGGCCACAAGATACCCATTCTTGAAGATTTCTTATCCTGGATAAATCACAGTATTTCATAAGAAACCATTATCCTAGGGCACACCAATATCAATTGGCAAACCCTAATTTCCAATTCTCCACTCAACAATATAAATCTATCCAGCTTCACACAGCTTATCACAATTCCTACCTATGGTCTATCAACACCTTCAGAATCCAACTTAGATTGGATATTAGTGTCCCACCCTCACAACTACTCAAACTCAGGCACCCTACCTAACACACTGGTGACCATCTACCAGTTTATACCCATATAACTTGTACTCTAGCTAAAACACACACACACACATGCAAAACATCTAGGAATCTCATCTACTTTGACCAAACCACTTTTATAAACATATTGAAGGCACAAAACTGGGTTCCTCTAACTACCCTTTCCCTAGATGATGCTGTAAACTACTTTAACAAACTCTTTCTAGGAAACCCTTAATAGCCTAGCCCCTATTCAAATCAAATGAACTAAACTTAACCATTCCCCTTGGTTAACTAAAATCAAACATCTCCTTCAGAGACTGAGCATGGAAGCAATGGCAAAAAATGGGGCACAACAAAACAAGATTAATGACAAGCAACTTAGGAATAAAGCCAAGAAATTAGTCATACAAGACAAAAAAAAAAAAAAACTACTTTTCCTCCAAGTTAACCTCCTTAAATAACAATCCAATAAACGTTATGGAAATCTGTCTCCTCTCTTCTTAATCCCAGCGTCTTACAAAACCCATCTCCCTCACCTAAGAGTAAACCACAACAAATTGCCCATAACTTTCACTTTCACTTTATCACTACCATTCAAACATTAATCAAACATTCTCCATCTAACACATACCCAAACTCCCAGGACATGAACAGTTCTATATTTGACAATACCACCTTTCTTTCCTCTAACACTTCTAGCAATACTCGTACAACCCCATATTTTACAATTTAACTTGTACCACCGCCCTTATACTCAAACTCCTAACCAAACTAAAACCCTGCTCTCTTTCATCTGATAATCTACCCATCAAATATTTACAACTTTCAGCAAAAGCAATTGTATACCCAGTTAGCACTCTTATAAACCACTCAATCTCAGATAGTTATTTCCCCCAACTGTGGAAAAAATGTATTATAACTCCATTACATAAAGGTGGACATTTTCATGGCCTTTCTAACTTAACTATTTCCCTATTTCTATACTCTCTCCGTTATCAAAAATCTTAGAAAAATGTGTACAGATTCAGCTACTTAAATACCTCTCTGAAAACAAACTTCTTGCCCCCACCCAACATGGTTTCCATTCTGCTCACAACACTACTACAGCCCTTCTCTCTTTCACTGACACTGTAAACAAAGCTATTGATGCCAGCCTCCCAACTTCAGTAATCATACTGGATCTATCAATGGCTTTTGATACAGTGTCACATAGCAAATTGCTAAACCAACTAGCAACGCTAAGTTGCTCCTCCAATTTTCTTGTTTTTTTTCCTTACCTAAACAATAGGGAACAATCAGTCAAATGGCAAAATTAACTATCAGAGTATTAGTTAAACAACATAGGAGTCCCACAAGGATCCATCCTAGGGCCCTTACTCTTTAACATATTTATCAATGATCTACACAAAGCCTCCCAACAAAGTAGAGCCATCCAATATACCGGTGATTTTACCATCATAACCACCTCCAATAATTGTCCAGGCCTCCATACAGCCACACAAAATGCAATTTACAACAATAGAAACCTGGCTTATTAATGCACAGCTCTTGTTAAACCCCCAAAAAACCAAACTCTTACTTTTCTCAAGAAAACCACCGGATATCAACTTCAAAATCCATTCACTAGATAATACAGAAACTGAAATAGTGAAGACAGCAAAATTACTGGTTATCACAATCGATGTTAACTCACCTTTGTGCCACATAGTCTAAATACAATAAAGAAAACTCACCTTAAATTAGGCAAACATTACCATCATAAACTCTACCTAGACAACTATACCAGAACTAAATTGGCCAGTACCTTACTCATCCCTTCTCGTCTATATGGAAGTGCCAGTTTTACTAACCTTCACTCATCTCTTAGCAACAAACTCCAATCCTGTTATTACAAAATAGCCAGATTTGCCTGAAGCAAGCCTAACCATACACACCATTGCCAAGCAATCTCAGAACTGAACTGGCTTGAATTTTTCCACTACCTCAGTTACACCCAATGACTCTAGCCCACAAACTAATTTTAAAACTCAATAGCTGCCCAGCACTCCACTCCTTCCTATATACTTATACTCCAACTCAAATCCTTACATCCTCCAGCAAACAACTCTTAAATGTAACCAAACCCAACAAAAGAGCTGGACAAAGTCTTTACTCCCATAACATTGCTAAACTTTGGAATATGTTACCCTCACACATGACTCATATTGACTGTCTAAAATAATTTAAATAAGTATCAAAAAGCCACTACCTTAACAATCCTACTTGCCCATGCAGTGCAAATAATAAGCCACCTTAAACCTGCTTCCTTAATTAATGTGTATGTAATTATGTATATGTAAGCTCATAAAGCATTTCAAAATTGGATACCGCCTAAGCTCTGTGTTATATATTGCTGTGCAAATTTGTGTACTAGTCTGATCTTCAACTTTACTGTATTCCTCCTACATTTAAATGTACTGTAAATATATTACTTGATGATTTTTTTTTAACTTTAATTTTTGTGTAACTGTTTGTGGAGCTTTTCTCCCCGGGCCTCCACTGAAAATGGGTTTCTGACTCAGTGGACCTTCTTGGGAACTAGCTGCTGGGGGGTCATGGTTTTTAGTAGTAGGGGATACAAATAGTAGTAAGGAGGAAAATTACATAGGGTCTAGTTGCATCCAAAATTCTACTAAAGATTTTACAGTATATAATTTTTCCAATGTCAACATCTCAACAGAACATGCTGATGTTCTGAGTAATGGTTTGAGTTTTGTACCAGCCAGGAAATTCAATCTAGCTAAAACACTCATAGATTTAAAATTATTTAATCGTAAATTAAATTTAGCCCTTTAGTTTAAGTTAGCAGGTACTAACACTAGGGCCAACTTGAATATAGGTATCAAGAAATCCACTTCTTTCAAACCGCCCTTGAATAATGGGCTAGTATTGTTCAAAAAACTTTGTGAAAGGGAAATTTGAAAACTTTGTTCAAGGCCCCAATACTCTAATGTAAATGATAAAGTTAACCTATCAGAGAATGAAACCAAACTTTTCAGTTATCTTTGTAACAATACACAATCAGAATAACGAAACCCAATAAAGGGGGGCATTGTCATTATGGATGTTAAGGATTATAACAATAATATGTTCAAGCTGCTTTTTACTGACAGGTACACAGAAGTATCACAAAATGAACGTAATAATGCTTATTCTAAAATTGACAGCTGTTTATATGACATGGTCATGCAGGGACAAATTGACAAAAGTGCCTATGAATACCTATCTAATGAACAAACAGTGGTGGCAGGTATATTCTGTATACTGAAAATTCATAAAGACATCTGAAACCCACCACTGAGATTTTTACAAAGCTAAATATGTGGATAATTTACTTCAGCCATCCACCAGTTGCATTTCCCATATCTCTAAAGACTCATGGGATTTTTTATCCAGATTAGCAAATTTACAATTTGCACCGGATTGTATATTTGTCACAATAGATGTACAAGATCTTTATTCGGTCATTCCACACAAGGAGGAACTTGATTGGGTGGAAAGTATGCTCTTTGACATAGGGCTATTGAACAACAATGACACCAACATGGCTATCACACTTGTGGAATTAGTCCCAAGCAACAACTTCCTATATTTTGAAGGACAACTATTCAAATGAGTGGAGTGGCAATGGATGCCTCATGTGCCCTGAACTTTGCCAACCTATTCATGGCATATTGGGAGAAACAATTTGTGTTCAGTCATATATTTGCTGACAGATGGTCATTTCATATTAGGTACCTGGATGACATCTTTATCATTTGGACCGATTCTTTGACGAAACTGCACAATTTTCTAATTTACATCAATAATAGCACCCCCTTTCTTAAATTTACCACAACTTCGACAAGGACAAGATGGCATTTCTTGATGTCCTAGTGTCAAAAGATTATTCAAAGGGTTGCTTTGGCTCCAACATCTATGGTAAGAAAACTTTTTCTAATTCTTATCTCCACTATGACAGTTGGCATCCAAAATTTCAAAAAAGAGCAGTTGTCAAGGGACAACTAGTCCAACTTGCTCGGATGATATCTGATGGTGCAGTATTTTTGGTGGAGATTGAAAAACTCTTAGATATGTTTACCCACATACGTTATCCACCATATCTTTTGGTATCCATCAAAGATGAAGTATGTGACAAAGGGAGTAAGGATCTGTACCGCCCCCTATTACCAATCTGTGATAATCCTGTCATTCCTTATCCTCAGTAGGGCCATTGACCTCTGGTGATCATAATTTAAACAAGTCGTATGAACGAGCCTTGATTGTTACTTTTTCATTAAATACCTACCACATTGTTGATGTGGTTAATCAATTCTGGCCTATTGTTACTTTCATCAGTGATGGCAATGTACTATTTGATTCCAAACTTAAGATAGTATTTAGGAAAGACAAATGTTTTAAAAGTTTACTGGAAAGGAATTTGAGTAAACTTAGTACCAATAGACCAAAAGGTATGTACAAATGTAACCGTTGTAACTACTGTCAACATATACACTGCTGTGAGTCTTTTTTTATCAAAGACAAGAAATATGAGGTGAAAAATGTTTTAATTGCGCATCCATCCAAGGGAGTGGTTTATGGTGCACTTTGCAACGGTGCAAAGCATTTTACATTGGCAAGACTGGTCAAGCCTTGAAAGAGAGAATATATGAACATCTCAACGAAATCAAGAAAGGGAAGACAACTAATGCACTGTACAGACATAGTTCTGCCTATCCTGGTCACCTTTTTAAATTTGTGGTGATTGATTTCTTGGAACCAAATCCAAGGGGCTTTTACACTGACGAACATCTTCTCAAGAAAGGGCTCATTTGGATTCTAGTGTGTGACGCCCTTATCCCCCCCTGGTTTGAATGAATGTTGGTTTATTACACCTATATTAAAGCTAAAATGTCTTGAGGGCTGATTATGCCATGTTACTCATACATTTGTCACTGTAACACTATTTTTTTTACTATTCCTATTCTCAGTATTATTTTTATTTTTATTTCTATTTTTATTGTTTCACTTATGTTCATTGCTCATTTTTATGCAATTTTCACTGACATTCACAACAATCTTTGTTGAAGTTTTAGAACTAATTTGTACTAAACTAAAGTTGAGTCATGTGAATGTTTGATCACATGTTGATCATATGATGAATTAGGATTATTTAAGGTTGGAGATAACCATGCCAAGCAGTTCTGAAGAAGTATTTGCTAAAGACAAAAGCGCTTGACTGCATTTGGTCTATTTTTGCTGTCAATAAATTGGATTTGTGGTTTGGACTTTGGTTTGTGTGGTTCCTGGGCCTCTACCTTTACTACTTGTGGTTCTTGGTTCTTTTCTTCTGGACGTATTCTGTTCTGATCCTCAGAGGTAGCTATATCCTCAATGCTTAAGCACTTAACACCGCTGTACTCTCAGCCAGGAGTGTGTTTAAATGAAACATATAGAACTCAGGCAATCAGTTTTTGGTTACAGTAAACCCACACATATCCAGTCTTCTATACTGAGATATTGCCTTTTCCAGATGCTTGAACTAGCAGAAAAGGTAGTGCACACATGCTCCACTTTATAGTATTTAAGAGTTGAATTATTTACAGATAACAAACACAGTGTGCTAGTTGGTGGGAAGATGATGTTTGAAGCTCAGAGATTACACAATGATCATCAAACTGTAGTTTTCCTGATCCCCACTGTTCCTCAATCTAACAGTGAAAAAGCCATTTTACTCAGCAGTTCTAGCTTTTTCAAAACAAATAAAGCAAAAAAAATAAAAATAATCTTTTTCAGTGAAAATCACAGTTAAGAATGTTGTTCGAGCTTGGCTCTGTTACTCTGTTTAAGTTATGCCCACCTCATGCATATTTATGGACAATAGAACTTTTTGAGAATTACACTTTCATCATGTGCAAAGGGGCTGAACTGTGATTTGCACTGGATAAGATTATTTTTATTTGTTTTCTTACACTATTTAAACTTTGTAATCTGCACAGTTTATTTATTCTGATGTTCTTAAATAAATAAAGAATGAAAGCGCTCTTAGTCACTGGTTCTACTTGCTGCATTCTTTCTTCATGTGTTATACCTAGTTTTATTTATGTTTTACAGATGCCTTTGGAAGTTTTTTTATTTTAATAATTTTTTTCACCAGTGTTTTCTCTGTTTTATTTTTGTGTGTGTGTGTGTGTGTGTGTGTATGTATGTATATATATATATATATATATATATATATATATATATATATATATATATATATATATATATACATATGGTACTAAAACATGAATGTGTACAGATTACAGAAACATTGATACACATTATACTGATGCCTGCACATCAAAAAAAATTACTCATTAAAAAAATAATAATAAAAACTGCATAGATAGCAAAAGGAAAATACTCTCTTTTGCCCCATGCAATGCGCACATACACACACACACACACACACACACACACGTATGCAGAGTCTCTCAGCTGTAGCTACTTATTTGGGCACCTTGTTCTAATCCTAAATCGGAGATCTCCATCAACGTTTAAGTTGAGGAGCAAAAAAAGCATCTTATAACATGAACAGAGTGCTGAAGTGTTTCTGCCCTGACTGCAGTTGCAATAGTGCCATTAATTTATGATTGCAGTAGCGTCCAACCACATAATTATATGACTTAATGATGGGCAGACAGATAGATCAAGAGTTATATTCTTTCCTTTTTGTAGAACATCCTAAAACACCCTACATTAAAGGACTTCCCAAGATTCACAAAGGGATTTTTCCCCCTCCCTTACGCCCCATTGTAGTAGGGAATGGTTGGGTCACGGAAAATATTTCTCACTATATAGAGAAAAAGTTGAGGCCTGTGGTGTCTGACATACCCACTATACTTAGAGACACATATCAACTGTTAGGTGACTTGAAGGAGGTTAATGGGCTGGATCTTGACTCAAGTTTATTGGTTACTTTATATGTTAAGAGCCTGTTCACTTCCATTCCTAATGATTATGGACAGGAAGCCATCAGGTATATATTGAATCATATCAGCAGTATTAGTAGGAATGAACAAGTATTATTGAACACCCTTTTGGATTTAGTCCTTAATAACAATGTACTTATGTATAGGGAACAGCATTTCCTACAGCAGTGGGGTATAGCCATGGGGACTCCTTGTGCTAACACCTATGCCAATCTGGTTGTACATTTCTGGGAGTCCTCATGTTTATTCCAACACTCTAGCTTCTCCAAAGTACTTCTTTACAGAAGGTTTGTGGATGATATTCTCCTCTTGTGGAAGGGGACGGTCTCAGAGCTCCATGCCTTCATAGAAGAGCTTGAATTGACGACAGATTTCTTAAGGTTTACTATAGACTTTTCTGTTACTCATGTACATTTTCTAGATGTTACCATCAGTAAAAACATGGATGGGGGACTATCTACTACTCTATACAGAAAACCATGTTGGAAGAATAATATCCTTAGGTTTGATAGCATGCATCCCAGGTTCACATTTAGGAATATTGTCAAGAGTCAGTTCACTAGGATCAACAGATTATGTGATGATTCAGAGATGTTATTGCTAGAATGTCAGAAGTTGGAACAGTTGTTCCTTGATAGAGGATATGATCCTGAGATGATACACAAGATTAAGAAAGCTTTTGTATGCAGGGATGATCTTAATATAGAAACAGGAAAGTCTATGAGGCTGTTTGGATCTGCCCCTTATATGTATAATACACACAGGGTTAATGTTATCCTGAATTTCACTAGTGATATTAAAAACATAATAGGGATCATTTCTAAGAACTGGAATATCCTTACAACTGATAGAGATATCACCAAGATAGTTGGCCCCCATCCAACCTTCACATATAGGAATTGTAAGAGCCTTAAGAGAATCCTATGCATAGAAAAACTAGGTGGATCTATTCAACATACAGCCTTGAGTCAACAGAGATTGGGTACCTACCCATGTGGTAGATGTAATATGTGTACCTGGATTTCTCCTATACAATCTTTTACACACCCTACTCTGAAGTATACTTTTGAACCTAAACATACGGCCAGCTGTGATGACATGAATATTATTTACATGGCCAATTGCAGATCATGTAAAGCCTTCTATGTAGGTATGACCACGAGACGGCTCAAGGACAGGATCTATGAGCATATATATGAAATCAAGAAATCTGACACTAAGAATGCCTTAGCCAAACATATCCTGGAATATCCAGGACATACTTTTGGTTTTAAAGTTCTACAAAAGAAACGTCTTGATGTCAGAAAAGGAGACAACATTTGTGAATTAGAAAACTTAGAACTGTGTTGGATTCTTAGATTGAAGGCACATCATCCCCCAGGCCTCAACTCATATGTTAGTATTAGATCAGCACTGAAGTTGAGGAGATAACTTACATTTTCACATTTTATCTTGTGTCAGCTCTGGCCCGTACTTTGATTCCATGTACTTTCTAGCATCAGCTGCTATCTATAGGAGGTGTTCCTCTTCCACATTCATATCTACATGATATTTAACTTCATTTCCAGATAGTGTTGATCAGTGAGGCTTTGTGACCCCTTTTTTTGAGGCATTTCATCAAGAGTTCATATAGATACTTGGGTGTTGTATTTAACCATCCTGATTTTTTACACATTATGATAGTAACACCACTACTTTTAGTGATGTTAGTTAGGTACTTTTAGTGATGTTAGTTAGGTACTTTTAGTGATGTTAGTTATGTATTTGCATATGTACCTCTATACACATATATATATTTATATTTTATGCAGGAATATGTCCACACTTGTGTTTCAGCCTCCTTTTTTACAAGGTTGACATAACATGCTTATTTTAAGCATTTTAAGTATTTTCTAAGTTTGTGTTTTACATCTATTTTTCTATATACCAGTACTGTATATAATATGTATAATGCATATAATGCTATTTATTAGAAAGATGTTTTTATGTATTTAGTTTTTATGTATTTAGTTACAGGCCAGTTTCTGCTTGATTGTTATATTAATTTATAATAACTTATATACACCAGCATTGCTGTTTCATAGTGTTATCCACTATGCCTGATGTTGTTTTTAACAAAGATTTCTTAGTATATCAGGGGCTGTGGTGTTATTTGTAGTGTTTTTATGAGCTTTTTATGTTTCATGACACAAGTTAATTGCTAGATAGCTAGCTCCTATACGCACGTTTTAAGTGTGTTCTAAGTGTGTTTGGTACTAAAAATATCTATATATATTTTATTTTTTAACATTGGATGAATACTATAGATGCAGTTGTATTCATTGAAAGGAGTGAACTGATTGATTAATTGTTTAATTGACTAATTCATTTGCTGATAGGAGTAGCTACTTTAGCTAGGTATATAAATGAAGCTTGCTCCTTTGTGTATTAGATCTGAAGAAGCATGCAGTAGTGCATGCGAAAGCGCTCATCTTTTATGTTATTTTCTCCCTAATAAACAGTGAATCCTTCGTGGTGGCCTCTTTCCATTTTTATGCCAACCACATAATTGCTATCTCCTGTTTGTGCTCCCTAAGACCTTGAGCCCAAGAGGCTGCCCCATCTCCACATTCTAAGTAGGCATCTGCCTACACATTGTTACTAAAACCCTTTGTCTTAACAGTACAACTGAACAGAACATACACACAATAACACAAATGTACAACTCCAACTCTATCCCCTTCCCAGGCTCTTACTTCTAACCTTAACCAACAAACACTTGCAGCCACACTTCTTCTTTTGTTTTTTTTTCCCAGTTAGGGGTCACCACAGCAGATCACCTGTCTGCTAATGATTCCCAGTGGAGTTTTATTGGTGTTGAGTTGCCAGCCCAGCACACTATCACCCATAATTCTGAAACTTTCAGTATATTTGAAACTTTCATCACTGCCATACACTCCCACTTAACGTGACCACATACACATGTACACCTCTTCGTTTAAAACAATATTTAATGCTCTTTCTTTCATTTACTCTTAACTTATATTATATATACACACATATATATATATATATATATATAGATAGATAGATAGATAGATATAGATAGTCAGAGATAGATATGTAGGGAGAGGGAGAGAGAGATCTGAAAAACACACACTTAACCATAAGCAAACAAAATATTTTGGCTTACCTGACAAGGAAGTAAGACACATAAGAAATGTGATCATGCTTTTCCATTTCCAAAGTTGAAAGAGGAAATTCATTTTCACTCAGTTGTCCTAGAATAAAAGTGAAAAGAAAGCCATCACTCTTAGCAAGAATTTTAAGTCCTCTTACTGTAAAACAACTATGTATAAGCTTGTATTAATGCTTATTTATATTTCTGGGTATGGCAATATGTAAAGAATTACTGTTAAGTCCTAGTGTTTTACTTTCTATACATGTAAGACCATGTTAAGATTTTCAACTTATAAAGGGTTCTAGGTGTAGAGTTTCCAGTTCTGCAAAGATAACTGACATGAGCACATATTGCAGGCAGAGAATAAATGTGTTGATTAAATAAACTTCATTTTATTCTCCTTGCACATTTGTTACAGAAGTCTTCTAAAGGTGATGAATATTGCATTTAGGGTAAGGCGGTCCACACAGCCTATTTGGACCTTGCCAAGGCCTTCGACACCATCCCCTACTCTGGAATCAGATAAACTGACTAAGCTGGGCATAAATTCCTACGTCACTCGATGGGTTGCCAACTAGCTTACTGACAGAACCCAGACTGTAAAAGTAGCCGACTCCAAATCCAGCTCCAGACAAGTGACAAGTGGAGTACCTCAGGGTTCAGTCCTGGGACCACTCTTGTTTGGCATCTACTTCTCTGAAGCACAGGCCAACACTAAGGGACTCTGGCTAACAAAGTTTGCAGATGACTGCAAACTGGGAGCCATTATTGAATCCCCAAATGATGTGGATATTCTACAAAAGGGCCTTACAGAAACAGATGCCTGGTGCCAGAGCCATGGGCTCAAGCTTAATGCCAAGAAATGTATAGTTATCCCCTTTGGAAAAAAACATGTATCCATGAATTACCACATAGGTGGCAGAACACTAAACATCGAAAGTGTGATGAGAGACTTAGGGACACAGGTGGACAGTGGTCTCACTTTCAATAACCACATCGCCACAACAGTCAGGAAATCCTTCTATGTGGCACACCTCATCACTAAGGGCTTTTCATGCAGAAAAAAGGAGGTCATTGTCCAACTGTACTCATCCCTCATTAGACCCATTATAGAGTATAATGCTCCGTTTGGTATGTACCTCACAAGACATCTGCAACAGCTGGAAAAGCCACAGAAATACCTCACTAAAAGAATCACAGGCCTAAAGCAGATGCCATATACTGACCGTCTAAAAAAAACTCCAGCTATACTCTGTGGCATATAGTCTACTCAGAGGCGATCTCTGCTTAACATACAAGGCCATGTCAAATCCTGGGCTGTTGGACATGCTCCACTTAAAGAAATCCAAATCCCTCAGAGCCACACGCTCCAGGGATCTAAACCTTGTTGTCACAATGAACAAAACATGCTGGAGGGATAGGTTCCTGACCCAGAGACTCCCCATACTCTGGAATAGACTGCCCATACATATCAAGCAGAGTGCCTCATTGGCCCTCTTCAAAAGGAAGAGACTGGGAGCACTACTCAAGCCCCAACACCCTCACCCAACGGTTCCTAGAATTTATAAATTCAAATGCTATTGAACAAATGGGTCACCACTCCCACAAGATGGGAAAACATATTGGACCTGATCATCACCAACATGTGGACTCTATGTTCCATACCAGAAGTATACCCCTCATTGGTAAGATCTGACCATAAATTAATCTCACTGGACATCCATATCCCATCACCACCCCCAGCCAAGGAAACCACGATGAAGAACTTCTCAAAAGCAAACTTCACACTTATCAAAACCGAGGTGGAATCCTTCAAAGCCCCCGGGCCAGTAGAAAATACAGCCCAAACCGCAGAATCCTTTACAAACACATTCTATGGACACCTACAGGAATGCGTGGATCGTGCTATCCCAAATAAAACCAAGACTCACTCCTCCAAAGGCAGGAGACCTGTCTGGTGGAAACGAGCCATAAATAAGCTATACAACAGAAGGAGGAAGCTACTACATGATAGAGCAAAATCCCAAAAGGGGAAGGCATCTCTCTGATCAGTACTAGCAAGAAACTACGATCCCTCATAAAATCATCTAAGGCCAGCTTTGAAAGAAAAATTGCACAAGACGCTAAAGATTATCACAAGGCCTTCTTTAGTTATGTCAGGAACCTGGATGGCAACTCCCAGATATGCTCTGAGTTAGTGCAAAATGACAAAAAATACACTGAACCCACAGACATTGCCAACATCCTAGCAGACAGGTTCAGTGCAAACTCCCCCCCCCCCTTTCCCCTCAAAAGAGCAAATGTCTATCCTAACCAGGGTTGCCAGATGTCCCTATTTGGGCGGGACTGTCCCAAGATCAGCAGCCTGATCCCGAGTCCCGCCCTGCCAGTTTAAATCCCGGGCCGCCTCCGCTTTGTTTTTTTTTTTTTGTTTTTGTTTTTTTTGATTGGCCCGTATACCGGCATACGGGCCAATCAAAAATCGCTAAACACGGAGGTTCTTGTGTTTAATGCAGAAGTTCCACATTAAACGAAGCTCCCTGTTTAGCGATTTTTGATTGGCCCGTATGCCGATATACAGGCCAATCAAAACATCACAAAACAGAGCTACTTCTGTTTAATGGGGAACTGCGATGTTCCGCATTAAACAGAAGTAGCTCCATGTTTAGCGATTTTTGATTGGCCTGTATACCGGTATATGGGCCAATCAAAACATCGCGAAACAGAGTTACTTCTGTTTAATGCGGAACATCGCAGTTCCGCATTAAACAGAAGTAGCTCTGTTTTTGTGATGTTTGGATTGGCCCGTATACTGGTATACGGGCCAATCAAAACATCGCAGAACAGAGCTACTTCTGTGTAATGCGGAACTGCGATGTTTCGCATTAAACAGAAGTAGCTCTGTGTTTATTTATGTTTGATTGTCCTGGGCCAATCAAATAAAAAATAAACACAGAGCTGCTACTTCTGTTTAATGCGGAACACTGATGTTCCTCATTAAAGACGTGGAAGACCTTTTTTTTTTTTTTTTATTTTTTTTTTTAGTCCCTACCTGGCCAGTTGGAAATCTGGCAACCCTGATCCCAACAGAGTGTAGTCTCCCTGACATCACAGATGCACAGGTGAGAGCTGCCCTCTCCAAAGCAAAAAACACAGCATCAATGGGACCGGACAGTGTCCCGGGCTGCATCTTACATGAGCGCCAAGAAGAACTGAACCCGCACAAAAAGTCACTGTTCAGTCTCAGCCTTACTACAGGATATGTATCCAAAGAATGGCATACAGCAACAGTGGTCCCACTCCACAAAGGTGGTGCCATAACAGACCCTGGAAACTATCACCCTATAAGCCTGACTTGCCTGGTCTGCAAAGCTTTGGAGCGTATTATCATGGAACTCATAAACAAAGACATTGGGAACCTCCAAACACTGGATCCTACCCAATTCGGCTTTGTTACGGGCACATCTTGCCTCTTGAACCTAGTCGACTTCTTTGAAACAGCCACCAAGGCCATAGATGAAGGGAAGGTAGCCCACACAGCCTACCTGGACCTCACAAAAGCCTTCGACACAATACCCCACTCTGGCATCATAAATAAGCTCACCATCTTAAATATCAACCCCTATGTCACAAGATGGATTGCAAATTGGATCAGGGATAGAACCTACATAGTCAGAATTGCTGGTGCCATGTCAGACTCTAAACCATTTACAAGTGGCATCTCACAAGGCTCAGTCCTGGGACTTCTCTTGTTCGGTATATATTTCTCTGAGGTACAGGCTAACACGGGAGGACTATGGCTGACCAAGTTCACAGATGACTGCAAACTGGGTGCCATAATCGACTCACCGACTGACACAAGCATCCTCCAAAAGGGTCTCTCAGAGACGGATAACTGGTGCCAGAGCCATGGCCTACAGCTAAATGCCAAAAACTGCATAGTCATCCCCTTTGGGAAAAACAAAGTGACCACAAATTACCACATAGGTGGTAGTCCATTAAGTATGGAAGAAGTAATTAGGGATTTGGGGACCCAAGTAGATAGCAATCTCTCCTTTGACAATCACGTTGCCAAAGTGGTTAGAAAGACCTTCTATATAGCCCACCTTATCACGAAAGGGTTCACATCTAGATCAAGAGAGGTCATTGTGCCCCTCTACTCACTCATCAGGCCCATAATTGAATACAATGCCCCATTCGGGATGTACCTTACCCGACACCTGCAGCAGCTGGAAAGACCCCAAAAGTACCTCAACAAGAGGATCAAGGGACTCAAACAGTTGCCCTATGCAGTTAGGCTAAAGAAACTCCAGCTCAACTCAGTTGCTTACTGCCTACTCAGAGGTGATCTGTGCCTGACGTATAAAGCAATGTCCAACCCAGAATTAATAGACATGCTCCACCTCAGGAAATCCAAATCCCTTAGAGCTACATGCTCCAGGGACTTAAACCTCAGCACAGAAATAAATAGGACATGCTGGAGGGACAGATTCATATCCCAGAGGCTCCCCTCACTCTGGAACAAAATCCCAATCCATGTTAGGCAGAGCCCCTCAATGACCCTCTTCAAGAGAAATCTTGACAAGTGGATGGGAGATCGTAGGTTTACACCTGGGATCTCTTCTGTGTCCCTACTAGACAGAGGCACAGTCAACTAATCTAAAAGGGTGGTGAAAGCCAAACACACACTGGCTAAGCTTATAAATGCCCTAGGGCAGATAGCCTAGTATCAACCTATGAACCTATGATTGGATGGGAGATAGGAAATTCACCCCGGGGATCATGTCAGTTGCCCTGCTAGACAGGAGCCCGGAGAAGTAAATATTGTGGGAAGAAATATCCAGGGAATTGTTATGGCTAGGCTTGCATAGGCCCTAGGGCCGATAGCCTAGTACCAACCTATGAACCTATAAATAGCAGCTCAAGTTCATAACAGACTCCATATTAATTATATGCTGTAAATAAGTAGACTGCTTTTAATAACTACAGTACTTTTGTGTTTCATTCAAATTAATGAAGGAATTATGATGGATACTGGCAACGTATAATTACATTTCTGTGAAATGGAACTCAGTCTGAATATTATATAATGATGCTTCTTATTAATTTGGTTTCTTTTATGTTCCTTATGATGGTACACCTCACTTCACTTGGGGTACTGGTATTACAAGACTACTTGGACTAGTTGTATGAGTTTGCCTAGATTTTTCACTTGAGGACTTGTATCTGAAATGACAACAGGCCAAGCAGAGTAATGGGTGATATGGGGAGGTCTTGGGGAATTATACATATACCTACCATATCCTACCTCTGAAAGGAGTCCTATTTATAATGCAACACATGGACTGAACATTATGTACTATTATGTATTTGTTACCTCACAGCAAGAAGAGCTCCAGTTTGATTCTCAACTGGGGTGCCTTCTGTGCAGAGTCTACATGTCCTCCCTACATTCGCGTGGGTTTGCACTGGGTACTTCAGTTTCTTCCCACATTTCCAAAGACATGCATCTGGAGCGTTTTTCCCCAGGCTTCTGCTGAAAGTAGGTTCTCTCCTAGTCAGACTTGCCTGGTCAACAAATGTTAAATAAATAAACAATAAATAAAAATAAACTGCTAGTTTTTAGTTAAAATTGCCATAGCTAGCTGTTAAATTTCATAAAGGCTTGGATGATAAACAGGGTTAAAATCAGACTGTTTAAAACTGAAAGCAATAAATTTGTCTATAACATTACTATCAGATTACGTTTCAAACCAATATTTCAAATTCATTATATAACAAAAAGGCCTTACAATCTAAAATATTTTGTAAGTGGGAAACAAAAATATGCAGGTACAGAAGAAAAAAACTTTTCAGTACAAAACACAGCATTCCCCAAAAAAGTTAAATTAGATAAATTTGCAATTAAGTCATTTCAGAGGTATTCTTTACTTCAACACTTCCTTGAAAACAGTTAATATTTTGTCCGTTACTTCTCTGCTTCCTCCATCTGCACCTGTAATGGCAGCCTAAGGGGTACTTTTTACAACCAGTTGTACATTAGTGCAAGTAGGAGAGAAGTCTGCAGAATCCAGTTATATCTCCAAATTAGAATACAATTCTGAGGCAAATTCATAAAGTTTTAAAACAGAGCATTGTTTATTCCCCCACTTACTTTTCTTTCTAGGCTGAGCAACTTGTAACACTGACTAACAGGTTTTGTGTTTGCCAGGTGAAAGCTGTTGCCTTATTAAAAGGGATTTATAATAATGAATTAGACTGTCAGTAAACATGAGCAAAACAACATTTTGGATTGTTCTCCATTTTGTAAAAAAAACTCATCTTCTAAACCCATATCTGGATCCAAATACACTTTCTAAACATACGGTACTATACCTTGCTTTATACTCCTCACATAATATCTCAGGATGTCAAATGGTAACCCTTAGTTTGTTAAAGTCATTAGAAAACTGTGTGTGTAGGCACCCACAAGTGGAGTTGCTGTTCCTGCTGCAGTCGAACTAGATGGGTCTGTGTCGTTAACACAGTAGTGAATGTGACTTGATGCCAATCACAATCATGTGCATTACCAGACAATTGATTAAGTCTACAGATCCGCAGGAACTACAATACTAAACTGATGTACCATCACCCAAGAACTGTAAGAATGGCAGAAGTATATCAAAACAAGCATTCAGCATCCTGAAAACCAAATATATTCAAAAAAGCAGAGTGGATGCATGAAACAAAAATAGGTGTAGGGACTCTTGACCATGCTGAAGTCAAAAATAAAAACTCCAGTACTCCATGTAGAAAAAATGTATTGAAATCAACTGGTAGGCCATACCTCTCAACTGTACAGATTTTCACAGACTGTCCACATTTTGCCTCATATTTTTGGTCTGTTCCTCATAAAAATTGTGTTTTTTGACAAATCACTGGGATGATCTAAGGAAATAATGACATGTATTTGAGTTTCAGACTTCATATCTTTCAGAAAATGTATGCTAACACAAATTCTGTTCTAGGAATTTTTTTAAGGTTATAACAGCAATATTTAAACTGTGTCCCTATTTTTGGGCCTTTGTTGGTCCTGTTATGTCAGGTTTTGTCCAGATTTATTGTACTAAGAGGTTGGGGGTATGCATCATTTCAGGATAAAAACCATGATCAATCAGAAGCCCTTTCAGGGCAGACCCAGGTCTTTCAAGTCAGCTTTATCAATGCTAAAAAACTGGCAATTACTAGTAATAATAAATATTAAATTCATATACCATGTGACACACACAAACACAAATCTGTGAAAAAGAATAAAATTACCTTTAAATATACTCAATAATTTTATCGAAAGCCAAGTATCCAACTGTGAAGACTGGTAGAGATGGGTGAAGGCTGCCAGCCTAGCCAGATAGAATTTTATAGATAATTCTATCATTTGTAAGTATGAATGTTGAAATACAAGCTTGTCTTCTTAAATTTAGGAATATGCTATGAAATGTTGAACTTAAAACAATGTGACAAAATTGCTCTTTGCTGTAAAGAAAGCTAAGTCAAGCATTTCTTGTTGGTCCTTTGAAATTAAAATTATTTCATGACTGCCTTTGAAGTTTACAATTTGGCTCCGGCCGAGCTACATGAAGGCTTCCTGCCTATTGTTTTAAGGCTAAAGTTAATGACCAGAATTTACATATGGAATGTCCTTTATTGCTCTGGTATAAAAGAACATAAATGCAGTTTCTGCCAGCCTCGGAACACCAGGAAAGTGTAAACAAATGATGTAATGGGAATCAGGACTGCAATAGCAATTTAAACAGAGAGAATCAGAAGGCATTAAGCATTTTTGTCTTGATCATCCAACTCACAGCACTGCCTTGCTCTATGTAAGTAAGTTATTTTAGAAGTGTGTTTTCTTGTAGAAATAGCTAGGAACTAGAAAGATTAGACTGTGTTTGTCTGTGATGTCAGAACAGTACTACTGAATTATTTTAAGTATTTCTGTGTGATCTCTGAGCTCTTGTCTAGCACTGTGTAGTAGAAAGTATTGTCTTGTGGTTTTAATTATTTACTATTAAATATTTTAAAACCTTTCAACTGTGGCTGTTTTATGTAGAGTCACATCTACCAATTGGATAATAATATTGCACATTAATAATTGGACACCCTTTTAAGGGCCTTTGAGTAGTTGATAAGTATTAGTGGGTGGTGGCCAGTGGAACTACTGTCTAGTCTGGGAGAAAGGGGAACAGCTGGAGAAACTGTGCCAGCCTTCCTCAGAAGTCTGGGGGGTCGTATAACCTCTTCTCGAAGTGTGTGTTTCAATTACTTGGGCAGGGACACAAAGCACTGGTTGAATAGAGAGGGTGCTAGAGGTTTTGGCTTGTCCACTAGGCTAAGATCTGGACCCTATACCAGTGGGGAGTCTTATAGGGGACCCGGAGAGCAAGGGAGCAATCAGCCCTGGACTGACTGTGATCTCTGTGTGCTCTTAAGGGAAATTGCATTTTACTGCGTGTATTTGTTGTCCTTTCCTCCTATATGAGATGCCCTCTCTGGTGTTAGTGGTGAGGACTGAGGCTCCTTGATTGCTGGGCCAGGGCACAGGCATCACACCAACATAAAATGGTATGAAGATCTGAATAACCATGAATCTTGATCACTAATGGAAAAAAATCACTATGTCTAAAAGTATGGCATCCTAAATTGAAAAGGTAGGATCAATCTTACATGAAACCAAATGAAGTAGGATTAAGAGTCTAAGGGTTACTTTTGCCATTGCATATGTGTTCCATGAACTTGTAGACAAAACTAGTCAGCCTTATAGGGCTATAGTTCATAGGTTCACAGGTTCATAGGTACTTAATAGTTTATTTATTTCTGAGGATCTTAAGAAGCCTAGCATTACACGTCCTTGTGTTTTTGTGTATGAATAACTGAGAGGTGGTCAGAGCAAGGATATGTTGGGACATTTATTTGTATTACTCATCCATGATGGACATGGGTGTTAAGCCAGGGGCTAATATATGATTTTCCATGCATTCATCTAAATTACATTTGAATAGAGTAAAGGAAGTTTTTTGCTTTAGGAGAAGTGGAAGATGGTTCCTTAGAAGTGGCATTCTCTCTGTTTGTTAGTAAGTTGGTTATGTATTCTGGGTCCATGTATGTGATATCATTTACCATTAGCTCTGTGCAGTCTTGGGCATTGTTTCTCAGGTGTGTAACATAGTAAAAGAAAGCTTTTTGCTTATCCTTCACTTGAGTGGCTAATTTTTTACATCATATCTGACTCTGGTTGATTTAATCAGGGTCCGCAGTTCTCAATTAAGTTTAGCAAGAGCATTTTTGACATCTTGAGAGTTGCACTTGTTTTCTGTACAATGAGTTTTCATTTATTATAAAGGATGTTTATATTTCAGATTCACCATAGGGGTTCCTTTTTTAAATGTATTTACTTTGAAGGGTGGTCAGTAGTATCTATGCAGCTATGTACACATGAATAGAATTTGGGGGTAAGGATAATAAGCAGTGAGGTTATGAAGTTGGAAGGGTATTCTGAATTTAGCCATGTCACTCAGTTTTAGTAAATTAGACTTAACATAATCTTTGAATACTGAGTTATTGAAAGATGCATCTGACTTATGGTGAATGTAACTAATTTTGTAGTTCTATTTGACCAGAGAGGAAGCCACAACTGGCAGGAAGCAAATCTGTACCATGTGGACCAAGTCCAGGATTTTACCACCCCTGATTGGGCTGCAGACTAGTTGGTCCAGATAGTTAGTATTGATGAAATTCAGAAATACCTAGGCATACATTTTTGAGGATGTGTAATTCCCCCAGTTGTTGGAGGGATAAAGTCTCATAGGGGAATTGTGTTCGGGTTAATGTATAGGGACTCAATACTATTTAGGTAAGTGGTATGGCTTGAGTTGTACATAGAAAGTGTCTTATAGTTAACCATGGTATAATAAGGGATTTTGTCGATAGTAAGTTGGTCATGGAGAGGTTCCAGGTCATTATCCTGTCCAACAAGTCCTGCAGGTGAAGTAGTGTTTTTTTAGAAACATGGTAAAAGTGGATTCTTTAGTGCCTTCATCTGCTCTGTTGGGCCTGAATTTGTGATAGTGATTGAAACCCTGAAGAGATGTAGTGCTCTCACTTTTCTTGTACCAGGTCCCTGTGATGATGCATATATGTTGATGTTTCCTAGGGTAAAGAATTATTATAGGAGAGTGGAATTTTCTTTAAAGGTTTTTAGCACTGAACAACAGTACTGTTATGTTATCTGGATTTTGTTTTGTTATTTTTGGAGACTATAGGAGACCAAAATTGCCTACACAATGCACTATGGGGGTGCACAAGGATTTAGCAGATATATGAAAGCATGGTGGGGTATTAGGTGCAGGCCATGGTTGGCAATACAGTTACAGTTGTCAACCACATCTTCCCAGGCTGATACCTATTGTACTTCTCTGTGTTCAAATGACAGCAGATGCTAAGCCATTTCCTAAAGTCAATAATTTCTGTTCAGACTGAAGCATCATCATTGGAGCTGGTAGAATACTGTTCATGTCTAGGTTCATACCTGCCTCAGGTACACATTTCAAGATCTTTGTCATGTATCTTTATATACTACAGGAAAGTGCATTTCAAGTCCTTTACACCCATATGTACAATGACTGTAGCATATGAGTACTTATTTCTTTTTTATTTTATATTTGTTAACTGGGGGTGTCTGCTGAAAAGGGGCCTTTTTAGCTCAGACAGAAGCCTGGGGAGAAAAACTCCACATAGAAAAAATACAGAAAAATTTAGATATTTAAACATGATCAGTATACACACAAATACAAATTACAATAGACATGTTTTTACAGTGGTATGCAACACATCAACAGTTACAGTGGAGAGAACAAACAAGAAAATAATTAAAAAATAAAGGTAATTAATAGATTTGTGCTGTACAGCTGAAATTTGGAACTTAGGTAGAATACATATATAGTACACAGGTACAGTACATACATTGTACATTAGCCAGTGTTTGTAAGAGTGAAAACTATTATCAAGTACTCTAGGTTTAGTATGTGTACCTTATCTGCTTTCACTAGCCTGGGGAGCAGTCATGGCACTGCCAACTTTGCTTGAGATGTTGCCTGAGGTTTTTAAAGGAGGCTTTGGACGATGTGTTTTGTATGCTAGTGGGAGAGAGTTAGACTTTTTAGCCACTGAACTACTATATGGTGTGTCTCCAAAGCTATTGTAGCTGTTGGTGACTTCTAGTAGTAGTTTGCTTGATGATCTAAGAGGCCTTTTGGCTGAGTGATCATGTACTAGGTTTTTGAGAGCAGGACACTTATTGGAGAGATAATAGAATGACAGAGGAAGAGCTGATTGTAGATTAGGAGGTTGAGCAGTTCAAGCCAGTGGAGCTGTCTCAAAGCAGTACAATGATGAGTTCTATATGAGCAATTTGCAGCAAAGTAGGCAATTCTGTTATAGCATTGGGAGATGCATAGAGTAGTGTGGATAGAAGTTGGGAGCGAGCAATGGCTGATCTTGTTTTGCTGGTAAGAAATGGTTTGATACGGTAGAGTGATCCCAGTTTGGCATGTACATTTTTAATAGTTAAGTTGAGATGACTATCAAATTTTAGGTGGGAGTCCATGGTTATTCCCAATAGCTTAGCCTGTGCCACTGGAGCGATTGGAGTAGCATTTGTGGAGTTGATAGTGAATTGACTGTTATCAATGTTTTGGTTAGAACTGGTTATAATCATAAGCTGAGTTTTCTTTGGATTTGAGGATAAGTTGGGCTTTGGTAAGGTAGCTTTCAATGACAGAGAATGCTAGTTGAGTTGTTTGCAGGAGGGTGGGAATGCTTTGTGCAGCACAGATTAAGGTAGTATCATCTGCATACTGAATGATGGATGCATGCTGTGTGGAGGTCATTTGTGAAAACTGTGAATAGTAGTGGTCCTAGGATAGAACCCTGTGGGACTCCTATAGCTATGGGCAGCTGAAGAGAGAGAGAATTTTCCCATTTCACAGCCTGGTACCTGTCAGTTAAGTAGCTTTGGAACCAGCTAAGAGTGCAATTTGACAGGTGATATTGGTTTAGTTTGTTTAGCAAAATTTGGTGCGAGACTGTATCAAATGCTTTGGACATATCCAAAAAAAGAGTTGACATCTGTGGCCTTCATTTTTGAGATGGTTTACTTTGTCTGTGAAGCACAGGAGGGCTGTAGTGGTTCTATGGGCAGGTCTGAAACCATGTTGAGTAGGTGACAGGATGTTGATGTCTAGGAGATATTTTAGCGCCTGGGTATGGATGCATTTTTCTAGGATTTTGGCCAGGGGGGAGAGTATAGCAATGGGTCTGTAGTTATTAAGTTGAGTGGACTTCCCGCCTTTATGTATGGGTGTAACATAGGATATTTTTCCAGGGTTTGGGCACATAGTTTTCAACAATTGCTCTGTTTATGAGCTTGGAGATTGGGATAGCAATAGCATCTGCTGTGAGCTTCAAGAAATAGCCTTGGAGTAGGCCGGCTGCTGTTGATGAGGTTTTTAGTTTGGAGAGCATGCTTTTCATTGAAGTGGTGGAAACTGTTTTGAGGGTAAAGCTTGTATTAGTGTTATTTGTGTTGGGGGGGATAGTGAGGTTGGAACTGTCCTGTGATACTAAGGATAGAATTGAGTTCACAAAGTGGGAGTTGAATTGTGTTTTGATAGGAACTTTAGTGTCAGGGGTGGTTGGTTTGGTGGTAGCCTTTTGGGTGGATTTTAGTAGCTGGTTTGCATTTTTCCAAAATTGTTGGGGGTTGTGTTAGTATTTAGTTTGTAATGTTGTGTAGTAGCATTTTTTGTCCAGCCTAATGCATTTTTTGCACGGTTGCACAGTTCTTGGTACTTAGTTAGGCTTTGTGTTTCTTTGTTTTTTGACAGTAAAGCTAGGCAGTGTCTTGGGACGTGAGGATTTGTTTGGTTTCTTTACTGAGCCAGGAGTTTGTAGAGGTTCTAACCTTGATTTTGAACAATGGAACGATAGTGTTTTGGTGTTGCAGAAATGTTTTGTTGAAATATGCTACAGCCTGGTCAAGTGGGAGGGTTTTTAGGGGGGTCCAGTCACAGTTACAGAGTAAAGTATTGAGGACCTCAGGAGAGAAATTGTTTGTGTTTCTAGTGGATTTATTGTTAGTGGTTTTGCATAGGCTTGTTCTACTACATATAAGGCATATTATGTTGTGGTCACTTAAGGTACTGGATGACTGCCTGTGAGGGGGTACAATGTGGGGTTATTTAGGACCCAGTCAAGGATGGATTCTCTTTTAGATTTGTTATCACATCTAGTTGGAATTTGGTCTGGCTGCTGGTAGCCATGGAGATTTATTATATTACTTGGTGGTTCTGATATACAGGTGAACCAATCTAGGTTGAAATCCCCCAGAATAAGGATTTCTTTTTGAGCATGTGGAAGAACACCAGGATAAGAAGTCTTCAATGCTAGCAGGTGTATTACCAGGTGGAATATAGATCACAATTGTGGTGATGACCTTTTTAGGGTGAAGTTGAAGTTGGTGAGATAAGTATGTCCCAATTATTGGTGGAGGGGTAGAAGTTTGGTATTTGACATAAAGTTAAGTTGGACTTATACAGTAAGGCAGTTCCACCCCCTTTATGAAGTGGTCTGTCTTGTGTAATGATATTGTAGCTGGTAGGGAGAACTTCTAAGTTAGCTATGTTTTTATTTAGCCAGGTTTTTGTTAAAGCAACTTTGTCTGGGGAGTAGTGTGCTATTTTGGCTTGGAGTTCAGGTATTTTATTTTTGATACTTCTAATATTAATATTTAGCATTAAAAGATAGTTAATTATGCTGCTGCTGCTGTTGATTTGCCCAGGGATGAAGATAGTGGGGGTATTATGTTCTGACAATTGTGTTGGAGCAGTTTGTGTTCGACAGGATGGATTTGGGCCTGGGTTGGGGTGAATGGTCCCCACTTATGGTGAGCCCGGTGGTGATACAGATGGAGTTTGGTGATGAGTTCGAGAAAGTATTGTGTATTTTGGAGTAGGAATGAGAGCATGTGTGTTTAGTTCAGAATTGGTCTATGTAGTTCTTGAACAATTGTGGGCAGATATTTTTATAATGTGCGGTGTCTGTATATGAGAGTGCATAATATAGTGTCGTGCTACTAAGTTTAGGGATATTGCTAGAGTGATAACTTGTGGAGTTATAAAGAATTATGAAAGACAGACTAGACTTAGTTGTGTGATATTCATGGTTATAAGGCTTAAGTTGGTTCTAGGTGGAGGTGTGGATAGGAATTATAGGGTTACACTATATGTGGATGGGTAAGTAGTGTAAGGTGATGTAATAATGTCTAGTGGGAATGAGAGTGGTTGGGAGTATTTTGTGGTGGAGCAAGTGGGTGTGGTGTAATATGATCTGACTTGAGGAGCTGTGATTGGTGGAGGTGATGTGAGGTTGAGCTGTAGGTGTGGTTGTGATTAGTATAAATGTAGAGGTAGTGGGGGTGGTAGGGAATTGGGGGCAGGGGAGTGGGGAGAGCCTGAGCATTATGGCATACAGGATGTGGAGAATTCTGCCACCTGATAAGTAACTTACTGAGACCCCTCTCCCTGCACAACTTTGGGAGTGGTGCACTGATATATCCCACTATGTAGACACCTATAACTAGTATATTAGGTTGTCTACAGGTATGCCTTATGGGTTTTTCACTTCAGACAATTTGAGTCCTAGTTATATTTCTCATGGGAGGGGTGCTGCCCGCGTAATATGTTTATGAGGTTGCTCTGGTTACTTTTTTCTTTGATTTGATTACATTTAGGAGGCATTTGTGATTTACATAGGTTACTTTTAAGAGTCTCAGCATGTATAGATCCATGTCTTTGGTATGAGCTGTATATAATTGGCTTAGTATGGTGTTGCGTACTAATGACAACTTGCTTGTTATTTGTTGTGACTTTGTGTGAGCGTTTTGCCTACAATAACATTATGTAACTACATCTCTGACGCAATGTGTTAATTTTTTAAGTAATAGATGGTTGTCAGTAGACATGAGATAATCACTACATTGTCTCAGAATGCCCATTTCAACCAAGCTAGCTACAGAGATGACTGGAAAGTATAAATTCATTGTTAAAGGACAAAGAGCAGCAACCGATTCAGCTTCAGGAACCACAGGCAAGTACGCACACACAACGAATAGTTTACCTAGGTTTCGTCTTTTAATTTTAAACAGACTTCCTCAGAACTACTTGTATGTATGTACGCATGTGTTTTTAGCAGTTTTTGTAGTGCTTTCAATAAAATATTGTTTCTGACATCCGTGGCTCCAGCAGTTTTTGGCAATTTTGTATTTTTGTGTTTTTTTTTAAGCCAAACAAACCCATTTCTAGTTTTGTGGCTGTAAGAATACAGGGATGTTATGACCTTGTTCCTGGATGAGATATGCTTACTTATGAGGTGGGTCATGTAGAAGACTTTGAAGCAACATGGTGGTCAAAAGACAAGTTGCTATCAACCTGGGTGCCCAAATCCCTCACAAATGATTGAGTGCTTAGGACGTTGTTATTAATGTGATAATGTGTGGGGACGTCACTCTCCCTAAATGAGATGATTATGTATTTTTTGGTACTTAGATTGAGGCCATGTTTCTGACACCATTTATTTGTCTGAGTGAGAACCACTGGAAGGATATCCAAATCACTAGGGGAACTGATGACAGCACCAAGCTTGCAGTCATCTGCAAACTTCGTCAGCCATAGCCCACTGGTTTTGGCCTACACCTCATAAAAGTATATCGCAAATAACGGAGGCCCCAAGACTGAACCCCAGGGTATGACACTTGTTACAGGTCTATTGCTTGAGGTGGCTTCCCCTATTTTGACTAAGTGGGTTCTATCAGTGAGCCAGTTTGCTACTCATCTGGTAACATATGGTTTGATGCCTAGTTGAGAGAGGTTATCTATTGTGCCTGAGTGGGGAATAGTGTCACAGGCTTTGGCCACATCAAGGTAGGCGGTGTGCACCATCTTCCCCTCATCCATGACTTTGGTGACTGTCTCAATGAAGTCGACAAAATTTAGCAGACATGACCTGCACTTGACGAAGCCAAACTTTGTGAAATCAAGTGTTTGGAGGTTGTCAATGTCCTTGTTAATGAGTTCCATGATAATCCGTTCCATGGCCTTTCAGAACAGGCTAGTAAGGCTGATGAGTCTATAAGTTCCCAAATCGGTGGATGGTCCTCGTTTGTACAAAGGGATGACAGTGGCTGTCCTCTACTCAGCTGGGATGAAGCCAGTACTCAGGCTTTGGTTGAATAGGGCGTCTAATGGTGCTGGAAGTTACTGCCTGAGTTCACGTAGGATGCAGCCTGGGATGTTATCTGGTCCCATGGAGGCTGTATTTTTTGCCTTTGAAAGAGCAGTGATGACCTGTTCCCTAGATATAAAGGGGGTACTGGGGGATGTCCTGATTTACTGATGGGGGGACAGAGGGGTCATGTTTTCACTGAATCTGTCAGCCAGAAAGTTTGCTATATCTACAACATTTGTACACGTGGTGTCCTTGACCACCAGTTCTGAACAGATCTGGGTGATTCCTTTAAGGCTGCAGACATATATGAAGAAGGCCTTATGATGCCCTCTAGTAGATATGGCCAATTTGGACTCTAAGTTTGCTTTGTAGGATTTCACTAGTGCTCTTATTTGCTTGTTCAGTCAAAGGAGACATTGCTTCCAATTGGGCACCTGCTTCTTCTTGGTCTTGGATAGCATTTTTTCCTTTTGTTATAGAATGTATTTATTGCAGATGTCCACCAGAATGGTTTGCTCTTCCTTGTGGAGGATGATTTAGTCCTGTTGGGTATTCCTGATTCCATGCATCTATATAAATGCTCGTATAGTGCTTTGGTGTAGTTTTGGATATTGATGCCAGTTCCTACAGAGGGGGAGGGGGCTGTGAAGCTGTTTATATCATCCCTCAGGAGACTGTAATTAGCTTTGGAGAAGCTTTTATGTCTGATCCTAGCTAGAGGGGGGTTGGGGGAGATTGTGACTTCGAAAGTGACCGCTTTGTGGTCGGATCTTACCAGGGAGGATGATACTATAGGGATGCTGCAGTGGTTACTCATGTTGGTTAATACCAAGTCCAAGTTATTATCACCCCATGTGGGTGCATCGATTAGCTGTTCCAAGGCATTTGCATTGACAAATCAAGGAATCTCTGGGCATTTGTGTTCTGGCATGAGTAGTTCTTCCAGTCTATGTTTGGGAAGTTAATCACCCAGGATCAGGGTAAAGCGTTGAATCTTGATAGATTCGAACAGGTCAAAATAGGTGGATTGGGCATCTTGAGTCAGGTTTAGGGGCCGGTAGCTAGCTATGATTTGCATAGGGTTCTTGTCAATGGTTAACTGCACCTGGAGTGTCTCCTGTGCATCGTACTGTTTGACCAGCCTGAAGGTGTGTATGTTTTTAATGTATACTGAAACCCCACCTCCTTTGGCTTTACTCCCCACAGTTTGTGGTCTGAATGTATGATAGGATGAGTAACCAGGTAAGGCTGGGGTGCTCTCTGCAGCTTTGAGCCAGGTTTCTGTGACTGCACAGATGTCAGCATTTTCCAAGGTTAGGAATGCTTGCAATGTGTGCAGTTTCATGTTTAGAGTCCTAGCATTTAGCAGCATGACCTTTAATTTGTGTTTTGTTTGAAATTTTTATGTTGATAGTTTTAACCTCATCACTTTTTCTAAAAAAAGGCACTATAGGAGATGCAAGAAGCTTTGCCAGAAGCCTGAATTCCAGGTGAGATAGATGCAGGCCATCTCTGGCAAAGCATCGTGGTCTGGCAATCATATCTTCCCAGGCTGTTAGGTACTGAATACCCCTGGAATGACACCAGAAAGTAAGCCAGTTGTTAAAGTCAATCATTTTTGTTTGTATTGGGGCATCATTTTGGGTGATGGCAGAATGCTGCTTAAGGCTAGGGACATATCTGCCTGGGACACATAATCAGCGAATAAAGTTTAACATAGTAAAGTTAAGCATTATCATTGTTACACATTGGCTGTGTGTTGCCAATGTAGTCTTTGTCAATGTCTTTATGTCAGTATTTTTTTTTCTTTTTATTGCTATGTGCATTTACTACTTGTTGTTATCTTTGCCAATTTAGCCAAGTCATGGCTGAAAAGGGTTCTGGGACCAGTTCACTTTCCTGATTACAAAAGGATGGGAGGGTGGCCTAATAGTTAAGATGTTTGCTTTACAAACACAAGGTGCAAGGTTTGAGTCTCACAAGGGATAATTGGCTAGGCTTACAATGGCTTGCAAGGGCAGTTAGCCTAGTACTAACCTATGAACCTATAAATAAATGCAAAATAGAAAAATAGTGGGGATGAACAAGACAGAAATACTTAAGGAACTAGTAAAGTACATTTTAATTCTGCATCATTCATGAAACAGAAAACAATTCTCACTGAATGCATTGCGAAGTAGCAGACAGACTTACTTTGGAGTCCTTTCAAGTACTACTTATCACCTATACATTATACAGCAAGGATCATTTAGATTTTTCACACCTCAGTGTGAGTGTTTGGCAGATGGTCTGTGAATTCATTTAGAACTATACAAGAATCACTTTACAAAATTCTGCTATCTACCTACTTTCTTTTGCTGTAAGTAGCTAACAATTATTTGTAGTATAGAACAAGCTCCAACAGACAAATAAATGAGGTTCATTCAAGGAAACATAGAAGCAGCCCAGTTACAGAAACTGTATTAGATGACAGTGCTTCATATTCCCGCCATTCTATCTTAATTGCATGAGAAAACAACACAAGCTTCTTTATGCCTAGCATGACTCATATAAAGACGGCATGAAATGTAATCTGAGAAGAAGGAATGGAAGCAAGAAAACAAGATCAAATTACCAAGGCAGGCCCCAGCATGTGTTGTTTTGTAGGAAACGCATTAAAAATTAAAAGTAGCACTTGGAGTGATTTTGAAGCATTACAATAGCTCAAAAAACAAAAGATGCGATTAAAAAACATGTTTTTTGAGTTCTTTTTTTTTCCATAATAATTCTTTATTATTATAAACAAGAACAAAATTTTATAAAAAAAAAAAAACTAATATCACTAACCATCATACCAAACAGATATACAATATTTACAAGAATGCTTCCATGTGAAACATTAATAAAAGAAGAAAAACAGAGTAATTAATAACATTTCAAGTAATAAACAGTTTGATTACAAAATTCTCTCCAAACATATAAATAATTAAAACCTTCAAGGTAAAAGTATTATGCTAGTATAATATTAAATATCTGTTCCCAAATTGTTGGATTATTAATATTTTTATTATGCAGGTTTAAAAGTAGTTTATGAGCTAATATATGTCTTGTTGCCAAAACTCTAAAGTTTTCCCATGATGTTTTAGATGGGTCTAACCAATTTGTAGCTATATAAAGCTTCATTAATAAAAAAGTATTAATAAATATAATACTTTGTGATCTAGGGAGTTCTTTCGGGGGAATATGCAAAATCATAAATTTCCATGACAACGTTGTGCTTTGGTAACCCATCTTCTGAAGTTGAATCTTAAGGGAATTCCAAAGCTTGTATATGCATTTACAGCTCCAGAACATATGAAGATGATCAGCCTGTTGATTCTTACAATATGTACAGGTTGGAGAGTTTTTAGAGTTAAATTTATGCAGGGTAAGGCGTGTATAATATGCATTATTCCATATCATCATCTGGGTATTTATCAATTTTTGAAGAGAAGTAGATTTGATAGTCAAATCAATTGCTTTTAACATAATACTTTTGTCTGTCAATAGGATTTTCTCTTCCCAATAGTTTGATAACAAAACTTTATCATGAAATCTAAATTCTTTAATTAATTTATTTGTTGTTGTTATATATTTAATATCCTGTTGGAGAGCTTGCCACAAATCAGAGCATTTATTCACAGTGTCATCTTCAGGTTTAAAATTTTTAAAGTAACTTATAGCAAGTTCTCTAATTTGTCTTATAATAACAAGATAATTTTTAGGTAGGTTAAATTCTTGTCTTATTTGGTTGGCCGAAAATTCAAGATATTTGTAAATATCAATCAAAGTTAAATTAACTATTAATGGAAACTTTTTAAGATCAATTAATTGATTATTCAATTTTAAATTAGGATTCCTATGAAAGGGTTGAAAAACCATCATATACCGAACCAGATCTAATGCTTGAAATAAGTCTTGTAAAGAAATTATGTCCGTTTTAATGTGTTTAATAATCCCATATAATTTCAAAATATCTTTACCTAAAAAGGTATTGCTTTCGGATTAATATTCAACTTTGAAATCTGTTTATAATTCAAGATCACCCAAGTTGGTGTCCACTTAGTACTAGTGATATCATAGTTGGCAATTCTTAGAATTCTATTAGAGTTTACAATTAAATAATACATTTCAAAATTAGGCAACTCCAGTCCTCCTCTATTTTTTGGGGTCATTAATTTATCATAAGAAATCCTGCTTTTTTTGGTTCCCAAATGAATTTAGCCAATTCTTTATGAATTTGTTTAAAAAATGTCTTTGAAAGTTTTAGTTGGGCTGACCTGAAAATATATAATAGCCGTGGTAATACATTCATTTTAACAATTGAAACTTTTGCTAATACTGGCAGTTGTAAATTTTTCCACCTCCCAAAATCAGAAATTATTTGGTCCCAAATTGTTTTAATATTATTATTGTAGAAGTTTTTATTATCTGTAGAAAATTCAATACCTAAGTATTTAATATTTTCTTTAAATGTTACCTGCCCAACCAAAGGTAATAGTAAAAAAGATTTAGGTGTTTTTAAAGGGAAGATATTGTTTTTTTTTTTCAAGTTAATTTTATAGTTAGAGACTTCTGAAAAGTCATTAACAGCCTTCAATAATTTTTCAGTATCTGATATTGGAGATGCACAATAAATGTTAAGATCATCGGCAAAAGCTGCCATTAATATTTTGGTTCCATAAATTATTGGGACATTACGATAGACATTCTGCTTAATATATAAGAACAAAGGTTCAAGATAAAGATTAAATAGTAATGGGGACAAAGAGCAGCCCTGGCATGTTCCAGTCTTAATCTGTATTCTTTTAGAGAAACTTTTATTAATATACAGTGTAGTATAGGGATTACTATATAATATTTGTAACATTTGAACAAACTCATAGGAAATATTAAAATAAGGTAAAAAATCAAACAAAAAATTTGTATCAACCCTATCAAAGGCCTTCTGTGCATCAATTATAAGGGCATAAACATTAAGATTATTTTGTTTAGCATGTGTTATCATAGTATGTAATGTAAGTGTATTGTCACTGGTTTGTCTACCTGCTATAAACCCAGCCTGTTCTTTGGATATTATATGAGTCATGATTTTCTTCAGTCTAGATGCTATAATAGAGGTTAGAATTTTCATATCTACATTTATTAATGATATCGGTCTATAATTATCTGGGTTTTGGGGATCTGAATTGGTTTTATGTATAAAAATAGTTTTTGAAGCGTTAAGATGAGGATCACTAATTTTATTCTTAATTATGTAGTTAAATACAACTGAAAGTATCTTACCAAAAGTATCTGCAAACTTTTTATAAAACTCCACTGTCAACCCATCAGGATCAGGTGATTTATGTGATTTCATATGTTCGATTATATATACTACTACTTCTTCGGATATAGGTTTGACCAAGTCATTTTGAATATCCTCTCCTATTTTTGGAAACTTAATTGATTGTAAAAATTTTTCATAAATTCTGTGTGAGGATATATCCTTTTGCTCATCATAAATACTAGTATATATTCCCTCAAAAATATTAATGATATCCTCTGTTTTAGAATATATAATATTATTAAATTGTATTTCCGAAATCTGCACTGTTGTTTTCGATTGTTTAATGATCCTAGCTAACGCTCTCAATGGTGTTTGAACATGATTAGCATACCTCACCAGCGTCTTATATTCTTGAAATGTTAATCTACTATTTTGAATTAAGAAGAGATCCTTTTGACATTTAAGCAGTTCCTTCTCTGTTTGTTCATTAAAATTCTGAATCCGTTATTGATCAAGTAGTTTAATTTTTGTTTCTAAATTTTTTATATCCCTGTTTAGTATTTTTTTTATAAGAAGAAGCTTTTTGCAAAAGGATCCCTCTTATTTGTGTTTTAACTGTTGCTCATTCAATATCCAGGGTATATTGTTGTTTCTTTAGGCCAGCCAATAAACCTTTAAGGTAATTTGTAATTTCTTGTATTATTTCTTCCTTATTCAGCAAATTTGGGTTAAGCGACCAGTTATAACCTCTTTGTCGCAAGGTAACCTTTACCTCCTTAGCAAAACTCAGCAAAATATTTGAGTGATCTGAGAGATAACGTGCATTTATAACAACTATAGGTTCTAGATTAATCAATGTTCTTGAAATTAGAAAGAAATCTATTCTGGACCACATTTTATGACATGGGGAATAAAATGTAAAATTATTTGTGCTATTAACATTGTTCAAATAGTGAAAAGGGTCATAAAGTTGAAAATCCTCTTTAATATCATTCAGTGCTAATGCAGCCTGCTTATTAAATACTCTTTGTGGGCAAGATCTATCCAACTTTGGATTTTGGTAAGCATTCCAATCACCTCCAATAATTACATAATATCTATCAAATTGTGTTAAAATTGAGTACAATGATGTTATCAATATTTGTTGATCATTACAGGGTGCATAAATATTTAAAAGTAAAATATGTTTATCAAATAGGGTAGATGCAAGAATAACGTAGCACCATTGCCCATCTTTATCTATGTTAGAATCCAAAATTTTTTCCTTGTATTGATCTTTAATAATAATAGCTACCCCAGCACTATTTGACTTACCTTCCGATGCTACTACTTCTCTGATCCACTTCTTTTTTTTAATATCAACCCATTGATCATTCATTAAATGCGTTTCTTGAAGTAAAATAAACCACACCTTAGCCTGCAATAAAACATGTAACAGTAATTTCCTCCTCTTTAAGTTCTAGAGCCCTTTAACATTCTATGAGTCTAATTCCCACATTTCCAAGGTTGGTTGTACAATGAAGGTTTTGGAGAGAAAACATAAAAGAAAAATAGAGTAAATTCAAAACCATACATAATCTGGAAGCAACTCTTATATCCCATCCTACACCAGTGCTTACCTACTATAACCCCGGACCAGGACATGTATAGGTCTTGTATAACATGGAATAACAAAAGGTTAGAGAGAAGAAACAAATATAAAAACACCGTATTATAAAATTTCAAACATGTTCCACAGTTAAGACCTATATAATCTAATTTAACTATGACAAAGCCTAAACTAAACATTCCCTAACAAGCGCTGTCATAATCTACAGCTCCTTGGTTAACTATTATTTAAGCAAATCAATATTGTAAATATAATATTACAGTACATATAAAAAAAATAAAACGAAAAAAGAAAGTTTTAATAATTGGATTAGCTGTCTATACATAAACCGCATGCAAAAAGAAAAAGCAATAACATATAAAAAAAACTTAATGTGTAAACAGAGTTATCATTTTACTATGAATATAACCTAGAAAGAAAGAAAAAAAAAACATGCTAGAATATAACCCTATACTAAAATAAGTATACAGCTAGCTACTAATTACTAATATCCCTGGTTATAAATTCACCCTATTATAGTTTTATATTAAAGCAAACTACTAACTAATTAATATAGTAGATTATCATCTCTACACAGTACATGAAAGACTATAATGACAAGTATAGTTATACAAACATTACTAAACCCTGCACCCTTTCTAAATAATATAACTACAAGATTCTAAATAAACATTTATAAGGGAAGTATATAAAATGTGCCTATGTGCTTAATTTACCATACAACAGTGTTATTTTAATGTTAAATAAGCAAAAAAGTGTTTAAAACAGTTCCATTCGGTTTCCCAAGCCTGGAAACCCTGTGAGATATTCACGATGGGGGACCGCTTTTACAGATGGACTCCCAGAAGTGTCACAGCGAAATCTGCACCCACGACAGCATTTTAGGCATTTCCTGTCTTCCTTCTCATCGAAAACAGTTCGTAGAAGCCATAAAACATTGGGAAATGAGTGCAGATGATCAAGATAAGCAAAAACAAACAGTTTTATTACTCAGGAAAAGGCCTAAAGCTTTACAAACGAAAACAAAGGCTTACCCAGTCCTCGAGGCACAGTAAACAATGGATCCGACCTCAGCAGCATGCCAGTCCCAACGAGAGTTCAATTCAAGTCTCTGATGCAGGTAAAGCCTTGAAAAATTTTAGAAACAGATTTCTTGCCTCATTGTTGGTAGAAATAGCATGTTTAGTCCCATTCATTGTAAATATAAGCATATTAGGATATTTCATTTGAAACTTAATTTGTTTGTCAATAAGAAATTTGCAGTATGGAGACAAAGACTGTCTAGCTTGTCTGACCTGTATATGTAGATCCTGTGTCAGGGATATTTTATTATTTTTCCACATGATATAGCCTCCACTTTGTTTTGCAGTAGTAAGTATTCTGTTTACAAGAGAACTAGGCATAGCTCTAGGCATAGCTCCTCGTGGTCCCCTGCAGAGTTCCTAAGCCAGCAGAGAGCAGAAAAAGCAACTTTCTTGATCATAAGTATTTTTTAAACTTTTTAGTTTGCATTTTTCGATCTTTTGAGCTTTTCGACTACTGTTTGTGCCTATATTACTGTTTTATTACCTTATTTTCCTGTTTTTGTGAGCTTATATTGTTGATTGCACTTGTGGGCTAAAGTATTGCTTAAAAGTAACAAACAGGCTAATACACTCAAGTGTACCAGCCTTTGATAGCAATTTAGTCGAAAACAAAGCATTTACTGCATTTTTTTCTGTCTGTTTGCAAAAAAAACAAAAAAAAAACAAAAAAATATTTCTCCTTTCCTAAACTTTCCTAGCTAGTTGTTCCAGTGATCAGATTTTGCTGATCCCTGGGCTTTGTATTTGGTTTCTGTGTTCCTCCATTTTCTTGTGTGGCCAGAGGTAGTTTCTTTACTCACCAGTGGGAGTGGGGAGTACTGAGCTGCTTGTTTGTCTTCAGAGGAGTGGTTAGAAGCAGCAACTAGTAATTTGTCGGCCATTTTGGGTAATTTCCTGTTTTTTCCAGCCCCCTGCTATAAAGCATGCTTTGGCAGGCTTTTCTGGCATTAGAGAACTAGGCATAGCTCCTCGTGGTCCCCTGCAGAGTTCCTAAGCCAGCAGAGAGCAGAAAAAGCAACTTTCTTGATCATAAGTATTTTTTAAACTTTTTAGTTTGCATTTTTCGATCTTTTGAGCTTTTCAACTACTGTTTGTGCCTATATTACTGTTTTATTACCTTATTTTCCTGTTTTTGTGAGCTTATATTGTTGATTGCACTTGTGGGCTAAAGTATTGCTTAAAAGTAACAAACAGGCTAATACACTCAAGTGTACCAGCCTTTGATAGCAATTTAGTCGAAAACAAAGAATGTACTGCATTTTTTTTCTGTTTGCAAAAAAACAAAAAAAAACAAAAATATTTCTCCTTTCCTAAACTTTCCTAGCTAGTTGTTCCAGTGATCAGATTTTGCTGATCCCTGGGCTTTGTATTTGCTTTCTGTGTTCCTCCATTTTCTTGTTTGGCCAGAGGTAGTTTCTTTACTCACCAGTGGGAGTGGGGAGTACTGAGCTGCTTGTTTGTCCTCAGAGGAGTGGTTAGAAGCAGCAACTAGTAATTTGTCGGCCATTTTGGGTCATTTCCTGTTTTTTCCATAAAGCACGCTATAAAGCACGCGTTAGCGCGATTTAGCACGGAGCTGCTACCGTTGCACACTAGGGCAGCGCCGGTTAATCAGATTTAAACTATTAGGGCTACCTAAAGTCCACTCTTCAAATTTTCCCTTAAAACTACCTTCCTCAAAGTATACTACTGTTCTATTTAGTGTATCCTACAACTATAAATTATCTCTACTTGACTCCCAAGTAGACTATTCTCTATCTGTATAGCGAAGCACTTGCTCCTATAGTACTTATCACCTCAATACAGCACTCTTGTTATAGAAAGTACCCCAAAAAAGCAAACCCCATTTCTCTGTCACCCACATCCCCCAGAACCTTTTCTTAAGTTTTTCTGTCTATTCCTTCTAGCATGTCGAGGGATCAGTTGCTAATGTCCTCTCCTGCTCAGCTTGTGAACCTGGGAATATTGAGGCAATGTTACAATCGCCTCATGTACACAGACAACCCTCTCCTCCTCCCACAAAACACAAATACATGCGAGAGATGCAACTATATGGCCAAACTGGAGGCTGAGCTCTCTCAACATAGGACTGGCATGACCAGACAGGAGGAGAAGGTAACCACACACACTATAGACCTAGTCTCATATAATACCATCACAACCTCAAATCATACACATAAACACACAAAGACATACTCGGAGGCTCTGATCAAAAATCTACCAAAACAGCAGAGGCCACCAAAGCAGACACCCAAACAACTACCACCTCAGAACACAACACCTGCAACACATAGACCACACAGTCAGAGTGTCAAGCAGTCACAGCCCTTAAGGCCAAACACAATGCCAGACACACTAGTCATTGGTAACTCCATAGTCAGACACACTGACGTCCCGCTCACCAGACTGAGTAAGGAGAAGGTCACAGTAAGCTGCCTGTCGGGTGCTAGAATCTGCCACATAACGCATGCACTCAGGTCTCTCAACAGCAGGTACAAGTGCGACTCAATCATTGTCCACGCTGGTGTTAACGACCTGAGACGTACCTCCTTGGACTACATGAAAAGAGACATAGAGGAGCTCTCTGATTATGTAGCCCAAGCAGGTATGACCCTGACCTTGAGCAGTATCCTACCTTCACCAAGAATGATGCCACAATACAGAGATAAGATGATCAGCTTTAACAATTGGCTTAAACTCTGGTGTCATTCAAAGGGGATCCAATGTCTGTCTGCCTGGGATGACATGCTGGACAAGCCACGCTGCTTCGCAAGGGATGGCTTGCACTTGTCACCCCTGGGATTCCGGATTTTGGCAAAGGCTCTTGCCACCCCATAGTGCCTTTTTTAGGCAAGGCTCAAATTCTAAACCTACCACCCTAGAGCAAAACAAAGAAAAAAAACTAAGGGTAATGCTGCTCAATGCCAGAAGTCTCAACCTCAAGATGCACGCACTCAAGGCCCTTCTCAGTATGGAGAACATCGATGTCTGTGCTGTGACAGAAACCTGGTTCAAGGCTCCTGAGAGCACCCCAGCACTATCAGGTTTTACCTCATATCATGCGTTCCGGCCCCAAAACCCGGACAATACCAAGAAAGGAGGAGGGGTATCCATATTCATCAAGGACACCCACACCTCAAGATTGGTGGCATCGCATGATGCATCGGAAACCATCCAGGTGCAATTAACCATAGGCAAGATTGCTCTGCAATTTGTAGCATGTTACAGGCCACCCTCGCAAACTCAGGAACCTCATATGGCCTTCCTGAAAACACTGGAGGGGATAAATGTATCTCCGAACACCATCATACTAGGTGACTTCAACTACCCTAATATAGACTGGGAACACTACTTAAGCCCAAACACTCTAGCCCAAAAGTTCCTGGAATTCATAAACTCAAATGCCATGGAACAACTAGTCACCATCCCCACAAGAGGAGAAAACATACTTGATCTCATCATCACGAACATGGGAGCACAATGTTCAACACCGGAAGTATAGCCCTCACTGGTGAGATCTGATCACAAACTAATCTCGCTGAAGGTCCTCATCCCGCCCCCACCTGAAATGAAAATGACCACAGTAAAGAACTTCTCGAAAGCCGACTTCACACTTCTAAAGACTAGTGTGGTCTCCTTTAAGGCCCCTGAGCCGGCGGTTAACATTACTCAAACCGTTGAATCACTTACAAATGCCTTCTACCAGCGCCTGCAGGGCTGCATGGATCAGGCAATCCCAAGCAAAACAAAGACTCTTTGTACCAAAGGCAAGCGTCCAGTCTGGTGGACCCCAGCCATAAACAAACTCTACAACAAAAGGAGAAAGCTACTACAAGATAGAGCAAAATCATTAAAAGGTAAGACACCGCTGATCACTATAAGTAAAAAGCTAAGAGCTCTCATAAAATCATCCAAAGCTAATTTTGAGAAAAAAATAGCTAAGGACTCTAAAGACAACCATAAGGCATTCTTTAGCTATGTCAGAAACCTAGGAGGAAACTCCCAGATATGCTCAGAATTAGTTCAAAATGATGTGAAGATTACTGATCCTACAGACATTGCCAACATACTGGCTGACAGGTTCAGTGTAAACTTCTCCCCTCCCTCACCCCCTAAAGGAGAGATATCTATACCAAATGATTGTAGCCCCCCCAAACATCTCTAACGCCCAGGTGAGAACTGCTCTCTCCAAGGCAAAGAACACAGCATCCATGGGACCTGATGGTGTCCCCGGCTGTGTGCTCCATGAACTCAACGAGGAATTAAACCCACAGTTAGGACAGCTGTTTAATCTTAGTCTCACCTCTGGATACGTACCCAGGGAGTGGCGCACAGCGACTGTGGTCCCACTCCACAAAGGCGGTGCCTCCACCGACCCTGGAAATTACCGTCCCATTAGCTTGACAAGCCTTATCTGCAAAGCCATGGAGAGGATCATAATGGATCTCATAAATAAAGACATAGGGAACTTGCAGACTTTGGATCCAACCCAGTTTGGCTTTGTCAAAGGCAGATCATGCCTTTTAAACTTGGTTGACTTTTTTGAAACAGTCACCAAGGCCATTGACGAGGAGAAGGCAGTCCATACAGCCTACCTAGACCTGGCGAAGGCTTTTGATACAATACCTCACTCGGGTATCATTGAAAAACTCATCAACTTAAATGTAAACCCATACATTACAAGATGGGTTGCAAACTGGCTGAGTGACAGAACCCACAGGGTCAGAGTTGCTGGCGCCATGTCAGACTCAAAGCCTGTCACAAGTGGTGTCCCACAGGGCTCAGTCCTGGGCCCACTCTTGTTTGGCATCTACTTTTCTGAAGTACAAGCAAACACAGGAGGGTTATGGCTGACGTTTGCAGATGACTGCAAACTGGGCCGTGGTTGAAAACACATCCAACACAGATATCCTTCAGAAGGGTCTCACAGAAACGGATAACTGGTGCCAGAGCCATGGCCTAAAGTTAAATGCCAAGAAATGCATAGTCATACCCTTCGGGAAAAATAAGGTTACCCCTAGCTACCATATAGGTGGCAATCCCCTGAACACAGATGAAGTTATTAGGGACCTGGGAACCCAGGTTGACAGTAGCCTTTCATTCGACACTCATATTGCTAAAGTAGTTAGGAAGACCTTCTACATTGCCCACCTTATCATGAAGGGATTCACATCTAGATCAAGGGAAGTCATAGTCTCCCTATACTCATCACTCATCAGACCAATGATCGAGTACAATGCCCCATTCGGAATGTATCTGACCCGACACTTGCAGCAGCTGGAGAGGCCACAAAAGTTCCTCACCAAAAGGATAAAGGGTCTCAAAAATCTGTCTTATGCTGCCCGACTGAAAGAACTCCAGTTATATTCAGTTGCTTACCGCTTGCTCAGAGGTGACCTATGCCTGACATACAAGGCCATGTCAAACCCAGATTTGATGAACATGCTTCATCCCAAAAAATCTAGATCCCTCAGAGCCACAAGGGCGGGAGACTTAAACCTCGACACGGTTATTAATAGGACGTGCTGGAGGGATAGATTCATCACCCAAAGACTCCCTATGCTGTGGAACAAAATCCCGGTTTATGTGAGGCAGAGCACCTCGCTGGCCTTGTTCAAGAGGAATCTTGACCAATGGATGGGAGATCGCAGATACACCCCAGGGGTTACCTCAGTGTCACTGCTCGACAGAGGCACAGCAAAATAATGGGCATAGTTTCTCCAAACTAAAGGGGTGGCGTAAGCCACAAAACTATGGGCTAGGCTTATAAATGCCCTCGGGCAGATAGCCTAGTATGAACCTATGAACCTACAACTTGATAATTAAATATTTTCACATATACAGGTCTAGGAAAGTGATGCTTGTAACTCTCTCAGAGCTCTGTGTGCGCTTTCAATAATAATTTGTTTCACCAGATCAGAGTCATTTAGAAGCACTGCAAATATTTGTAGTATGGATGGAATTAATTCATTATACTGAATAGATTTTGGAATCCCTTTGATAATAATGTTGTTTCTCCTGGATCTTGCTTCTAAGTCCGTAAGTTTGCTTTGCATAGCCTGTATATCCACATCATGTAGATTAGTTTTTTTTTCCAGTAAAGTTAGCTTATCCTCATTTTCAGAAATTCGAGCTTCCGTCTTATCCATTCTTTCCAGCAACTGAGTACATGAATTTCCAAATGTTTGTATTTGACAAGTCAGTTCCTTCAGAGCTTCTTGTATGGGTAGCAGAGCATTTCTGATGTCTTCCATGTTTAATGCTTGCTCAGGTTTAGTTTTAGTCCCTGGTTTCTGTTGTCCCTGTATTTTAGTAATTTTCTGTCGTTTAGAAATCATATCTTTTTCTGGTGACTGTAATTCCGAAAGTTTTGTTTTGTAGTGGTTATGTCCATGTTTTTTTTCCTCTTTTGACATGTTGTTAAAACACAAAAACTTGCAGTATAGAAAGCACACAGTTCCTTTGTTTACTTCTCTCTGCAGAGCCAGCTAATCTGATGTAATCCAGTGAAATATCTTTTTTTTCTGTTTTTTCTTCTTAATACAGGATAGTAAAATGTAGTTGAAGTTATTTTATCAAATATTTGATGTTAAAATCTTTATAGTATCCTCTCACGGTTTAGATTTCCTCAGGTTAAATGGAGAGCTGCAGTTCAGCAGTGCTCACAGAACGGCAGACATCTTTGAATCCTCATGTTTTTTGAGTTCTAAGGTGTTTTCCTTGAAGAACACTAGGAATTTGTCGGACAGATGATATAGTGAAAGTTAAGGTTCTAAGTGCCTGCTTCTATGCAGTACATGTTGAACTCATCAGAACAATGATCAGTCACAAGCAACTTATAACAGCATAGAAAAACTAGAAATATTCAATGAGCCCGGTGGCCAACAGCATAGGAGCACATTTTAAGATTCTTCAACAGTCAGAGGCCTTATAGTGTCTAGGTACTTTCTCTACTCTCACTAGAGTACTAACCAAGTAATCTTGGTTAGATTACTAATAAGTACCAAAATATGTGTACAGCTAACCCATTAACTCTGTAAGAACACATAATGTACTTATCGTAGGTGTTTCACAGCTGACAATTTTAGTCAAATCTGGTAGAAAATTGTCACAATCACTCATGTGGTTGCTTAGCATGTGGCAACTCTGCGTGAATGAGCACAAAGACACAGAGATGCAGACAACTTATAGCAATGTAGAAAAGCTAAAAATATTCAAAAAAGCACACTGAACAATAGCAGAGTAACACACTTTACATGTTTTTAGTAATCAGAGGCCTGAAATGGCTAGGTTTTTTTCTCACCAAAGTGCAAACCAAGGCAAATCTTAGATTTATTTATTTGTTTGTTTTCTTAGGTTAAGCACTGATGTACAGGGACCTTTTTCAGACTCAACTGGAAGCAGTGCCTGCTTAGGTGACTTGCTCAAAGTAGCACAGTTAGGCAATGGAATCAAACCTTGCACCATAGGAAGTAGCTCACTAACAGTTCCTTAATCCTCTAAGCCAGATTACATATAATTAACATAATAAGTGGACAGCTTTCATAGTAACTCCGTAAGAATACAAAATGTACTCATCACAGGTGTTTCAAGTCATGTATTTTTTAATCAAATCTGGTGGAAGACTCTGGGGTCAATGGCAGAACGTCTGTTATATTATGACACTACAATAGTAGTTTACCAAATGTTAGGGACATTGCAAGAAGTGAACTTGGTGTCTCCAGCTGCCTTCTGGTTAAAGCAAATCACAGCTCCTTCTAAAACTTCAACCTGTCAAGTTTCAAGGAGTTGTTTTTGGTTTTGGAGACTGCTGACAAGACATGATCTAGAGTCATTTTAAAAGGGATAGTGTTTACTCTGACACTGTGGAAAACAGGGACATTAATAGTTGAGGCAAAATTAAAGATAAAATTGTCATTGAGGATGTTGGCAAAGGCTTTGTGGTATAAGTGTATTGTTCCGTAGAACAGTTCTGAGAGTTGCATTTAATTATCCTAATGTCGCTAAAAAGGGTTTTTGATTACCTTTGTTGGTGTAACCAACTTAAGTTTAAAACTAGACTTGGACTAGTTTATAGTGCGCTTAAGTGTTTTACTAAACAGATTTAAGTCCTTTTTATAATGGGCCAGAAGACGTGTCTTGTAAAGAGCTAGCTTTTTTTGTTTGATTAGTTTATTGATATGTATAGTCTATTTATATTTGAACTCCAACATATGGGTTTGTTTTAAATACTTAACATTATACTTTTATTGACTGGGCACAGACAATTTATGGGGAACATTATAAATATGCCATGGCATCACAAAGAGTGACTCAGCTCAGTTATGACTCTTGATATGCTGATTGAATGATGCATAATTGACTTTTGAGTACTCTTCGAATACAGTAGAAATGTTAAGATATATGGCATGGGTTTAGCCAGGAAGAGAGAGGAACAATGGGAGGTACAGGCAGGGAATATATTAGTAAGTACTAAACTGAGAAAATTTGCACAGCTAGTGTGAGAAAGCACTATCTAGCCAATTAAAGAGCATTAACAAAATCAAGCCTCTTTATTAATAGCAGTATGTTTGCCATTTAATGGAAGAGTAATTAAAGTCTCCCTTAAAGAGTTTATTTGGTTTAATTGCTTATTTTTCAAGATGATTTAAACAAACACCTTGTTTAGTAGGAGACATAGATGGATATCTTTAATTAGCAATACTACTATGTCTATGATTTTCAGGTTAGTAACATGTCAGTTATGAGAAATTGTGGTTTCAGATCAGTAGCAGAACATTCATTTAAATCCCAGTTTGCTTGAATGCATGATATATACTGTATCCTGTTATAAAGGTAATGGTATCACCATACTGGAACCAAGCTTTAGTAACTACAGAGGAAGGCTTTGAGTTCTGACATTTTATTGTTCAAGCTCATAGTATTAAATACTAGTACTTTAATATTGTTCAAATTATAATTTGTTACTTTAAGCATGGTTCACTTCTGAAGATTCCAAAGTCACTGTGTGGTACCAAAAGTCTTAGAATGTGGAAGACGTGGAATGAGAGTTGCAGATCATCCCTAGCAAAGAAAGAGGACCAGTCAGCTATCTCACCTCCTGCTTGTATTACAAAATTCCTCTGCAGTTATATCAGCTAACTATTTAATCCTTTATCTTTGGCATCATTCTTACTGAAGGTAGTTTATAGCTAGACCATTGAAAGTGTCAAACATAGAAGGAGACCTCAGTCCAGTGTCTGTCCACCTCTCATAGTGTAAAGTGCCTTAGACTATTCACTCCCATGTGGGCCATAACAAGGTCTTTGTTGTATGCAAGTTGTTGGAGATCTTAAGGCCCATCCTTATCTGGATAAGAAAAGTGCAGTGAATACTAAGTTTGTCTATCTGCTTGTGGAATCACTGATGACTCGAACATTGGTCAAAGGAACAACATGCTTAGCCTTGTGAGTCAGTTGGTTGTGTGTACAGTGGCAGGTACAGATGTTCATAATATTCATAAAGAAAAGCCTTCATTGTTCTGGCTTGAAATTAAGGTTTCTCAAGCTTTGTTCTCATGTGCTAAGCTGCTGGTAGCAGAGCGTAATGTTGTGATGCTGTTTGCTGACCTCTGGTAATATGAAGAGGTCTCGCTCCACTTTATTTAAATAATGCATGTCTCATGAGTAGTAGCAGCAGTGTTTAGTAGGAGAAAGGGATTTGCACTGATGATGCAGTCACTAGACTCCTTCAGACCCCCAAGGGCCCAAAATGTGAAGAGAACTATCTGGAAACCTGGCAGCCACAGTTTTCAACAAGTGCAGATTCTGTAACCTAGGTACATGACTGGTACAAGAAACACTATAATCCTTAATGCAGAGTTCTGTATGCACTGCCACTATTCCACATAACTCTCCATAAGCCCAAGGTAGACACTATTACTTTATTTAAAACAGGAAAACACTAAATCACATGATGGTATCACATGATTGGTCAGGGACATATATTTCAGATATTGTAAAGTGGCTTTAAAAAGCAGGCAACTTTATTTACACCCAGATCTTGCACATGGAAGACAAATTCTAGTGTCTAGGGGAAAAAGGAAAACAAAGACCACCATGCACCACATCAATTGAGTGACTTGCATTTATCTAGTGAGGCATGGCATCACTGTAGTTTTCCAGAATTTTAAAATCAGACACCTTTTCATGAGTAAATGAAATATACCTCTTGCATGACACTAATATCTGTTAACTCTGTTTTCAATTATATTTTTCAGTGGCTGTATGTACACCATAAAAAGGGCAAAAAACAAAATTAAGCCCTGTAGCACCCCACATATCAGTATGTAGCTTCTGGAAGATTAATGTTAGGAGCCATTCACTGAGTGTGAGCCACAACATGCAATGCAAGCCAGACAAGTAGTGTGGAAGATAAAACTACAGTGGCATTGAGGATACTCAGTCGAATTTTTTTGTGATTCTTGGTGTCTGTTTCCACAAATCTAGTAAGATTAAGATCATCTTTAGCTGTCATCCCCCTGCATGAAGACAACATTAATGTAGTTAACATAAAAAAATAGTCCCAGTGACGTGCAGATGAAATGCCACAATGTCAGGACCCAGCTTTGTGGCATAGATTAAGTGTTCATTATGGTGCAGGTGACTAGAATTCAATTTGTGACATGGGTGCCTGTAGGAGCTGGCCAGGAAGGATGGAGTGAACTGTTTGTGTCACCACACAGGTGACACCTATGGAGGAGCAGTAGGTGTTCCCTAGGTGGAGTTCCACTCTGAGTCTGGGTTATAAACTGTATTTGCAATATGTAGCTAAGAGGAATTTGGTGTGTGGAGGCAGGCTTCCCATCAGGAAATAGCAATCATGGAGCTCAGAGGAGTGGAAGGGAGTTGCTCCCACAAGAATAGTGTGGACCATTCCCCAGGACCAGTAAGATATCCTGCTCCTGACCACTGGACTCTTGCCATAGAACAAAGTGCCAATCTGGATTTCTAGTAGTGAATGAGCAGAGTTCCTGGCCTGGTAATGCTCAGCTCCTGTCTCACCTGGAATGAATGAGCCAATTGGATGCAGTTAGACAAGCCATCAGGAAAGGCACACGGATGAAGCAAAAAAAAATTCTGCCATGGACCCAAGTGGTCATGTGGTGTATGGTATAAGTACAACTATGTATATATCACATGCACAATAACCTTGGTTAAATAGGTAGGTTAGAGAAAAAGTGGAAATTATTCAAAGCATGGGAGAAAATCAAAGCTTTTCTTAATATAAATAGTGAAACACCCATCTTTGAGTAAGACTGAACAACCCAGTAAGTCAGTGAACCTAAAAAGGAAAGGTAGGATTTGACAAGCCATGTAGGTCTAGGATCCATCTCATACTGTTCAAGATGCAAAGCTGAGACATCATCTATGGCCTCATTTTATTCAGTATAATTAAATTCTGCCCAACTGGAGTCCAGGCAATCCATATTCTACTTACTTAAGGGCCTGATGGTCACTAATCATGGAACTTAGAACCTGATCTTTGCAGTGTTATCTACAAAAATTGGGTAATTCCCTTCCACAGTAAGGTTGTAAAGGTCTTGGGAACAATCTACCAGGTTTAACTACACAGCCAGACAAATGTACCAAAGATACATCCAGATGATTAGCTTTATTTTACTTATCCATCTATATTCCTCCAGGAGATAACATTCCTCAGCTCGAAAATATTCTTTTTGTACTTTTCTCAGCACATCTTCAATGAAACTATCCTCCCTGGGGACGTCAACATTAACTGGTTAACTTTCAGTAATCCAGACTCTTATACTCATATTAATTTATATGGCTTTACACAGCTAATCTCCCAACCTATCCACACAAACAACTCTCACACATCTAGTACTCTTATTGGCTGGGTACTTGTATCTAATCCTCCCAAATATCATAACCCTGAAACCCTACCAAACACCCTGAGTGATCACTTCCCTATAAACGTGCTTAGGTTCACTCCCCACTACTCAAAACCTCCTAAATTTATCACTTGTTGTAAACTCTTTAACTTCCATCCAGAAACCTTTAATGCCCTCCTCTCTAAAGTAAACTGGAAATTTCTTACCCAACTCCCACTAGAAGAAGCAGTCCTAGCTTTCAACTCCACCTTCCTTAGCATATTAGATTGACTTGCTCTCCCTCGCAAAGTCAGAATTAAGTCTGCCATATCTCCATGGCTTTCAAAAGCCACTCATACCCTTATGATAACTTGAGACAAATTATGGAAAAAATGGTCACAAACTAAGCTCCCTGCAGACTTACAAAAATATAAACTCAGAAATCTGACAAAAAAACTGAAACAAGATAAAAAGGACTTCTATAACAAACCTTCCACAGCCCTAAAATCTAATCCAAAAAAATTCTGGAACTCTATTAACCAAATATTACATCCCAGTAATCTTAGCTCCCCCAATCCATGCCCAATCAAGACATCTGAAGAAACTGCCACTATCTTCAATACCTATTATATCGATTCAATATCTAAGCTACTGAACCGTAACCCAAACTCTTCTACTACTAACATCTCCAACTTTTCTGAACCTACTCCTAATACTATCTCCTCAAATACCTTCTCCCTCAAACATGTACCTACTAGCTATATCAAAACTCTACTCTCTAAATTAAAACCGTGCTCAGCATCAACTGACAATATTCCTTCCACTTTTCTTCTACTAGCAGCTGACTCTCTTGCTCTCCCTGTATCTATCCTAATTATTCGCTCTATCTCTGAATCTAAAGTCCCTTCCATCTGGAAACAATGCTATGCTCTACCTATACACAACGGAGGTAACTCCTCTGATATCTCCAACTTTAGACCTATCACTATCCTCTTCCCTCTCTCTAAAGTACTAGAAAAATGTATTCATAAACAAGTTATGCAGCATCTAATACAGGAAAATTTGCTTACACCCACTCAACATGGCTTCAGACCCTAACATAGCACCACTGCAGCTCTATTATCCTTTCTCAACACTGTCTTTATAGCCATGGACGGCCATAAACTTATTTCTTGCCTATTCTTGGACCTCTCAAAAGTTTTCAACACTGTCTCACACTCTCTTCTGTTGCACAGACGGCATAACCTCAACTTTTCCTCTGATACTGTTGCATGGTTCTCCGGCTATCTCACTGATAGAGCTCAGTTAGTGAGGTGGCACTCTGCACTCTGCACTCTCCCCTCCTCCCCCTGTAAAAATGTGTGTACCTCAATGTTATGTCCTAGGGCTTTTACTTTTTAATATCTTTACTAATCAGCTCTATACCTCCTGTCCTCAGTCATCTTTAGTGCAGTACACAGATGACTCTACAGTCATACCACAGCCAACTCTCCCTCTAAACTCTTCTCAGATACTCAGTCATCTTTTAACTTAGTCGAAACATGGCTCTCCAACAACCAGCTCATCCTTAATCCTAAAAAACAAAGCTGTTACTCTTCCTACCTAAAAAGTTCAACAATATTAAACCATCCTTCTCCATACAGTCCCTTAATAACACTCTCATTCAGGTAGAATCCAGTACTAAGCTCTTAGGCGTAACCATCAACAATCAGTTTAATTTGACTTGCATGTTAATAACTGTATCAAAAAGATTCATTCAAAACTAGGGCTCCTTTACCATAACAAGAAATTCCTTACTTCTGAAGCCAAGATTACTCTCTCTTTTACCTACCTTCTACCCAGTCTAATGTACAATTCTCAAATTCTCATAAATCTTAACTCAGCACTTCTGATCAAACTCGAATCTACCTACAACAAGGTAGCTAGATTTGCTGACTAACAAACCTACAATTCCCATCACTGTCTCTCACTAAAACACCTAAACTGGCTTGAATTACTCCATCAGCTTCTTCTCTCTCAGCTCCAGATCATCCATTCTATCTTATACCAGCCTTCCTACTGCCCAGCACTATCCCCTCTCATCTCCCATTATTCTCCCTCCAGACCTCTCCGAAGCTCTAACCAAGACCTGCTACAAATCTACAAACCCAAGTCTAAAGTTGGATGCAACATGTACAGATATCACCCCACTATTTCTTGGAATAGGCTCCCACTAGAAATCAGGACCATCGCACATCCTAAACAATTTAAGACGGCCTCCAAAGAGCACTTTAAAAGTCACTGGTCCTGCCACTGCACTCTCCCTCCTTAAACACCCCCTACTTCTCATACCTTAATCTACTTTCTGCCCTTAACTCACTCTTCTCACTAGCTCTCTCTAATCTTCCTTGACTACTCTTTCTACTGTCTTCTAAAATCTAGAAACAAAGAAACAGCAAACAAATAACTATAAAACAACTAACAAAACGAGCAGAGGCAAGAACACAGTCCACGAAAAGGCATTTTGTGGACTGTGTTCTTGCCTCTGCTCGTCTTCTAAAATCTATTAAGCAAATCGCCTCAGAGAAACATTCTATTGTAATTGTCTTGCCTTCATGCAACTACAATATGATAAAACTGGGTTTTTGTAACCATTCACATCAAAAACTATGCTCATCTTAATGACATACTTATTTTTATACATCTTGAAATAGCTATGCTATACTCCTGATTATTGACACTGTATAACATTATATTGCTCCTTAATACCTTGTAATAATCCTGTAACATTCAATATTTATTAAAACAAAAAACAACTGGTAAGCTCTTTCATTCACAAAGAACTTCTTCAGACCTGGTTGTCACACATACAAAATTCACATTTATAGTTTGCTCATTTAAAATCTGAGTTGTACATTGGTAAATTCAGTAGATATGTACAGTATTAAGTAGATCATCACAAATAACTGGAAATTTTTGAAGAATTTCCAAGAGTTAGGTGCTTTTTTATATCAGAGTCCTACTTTTGTCACAAAAAGAGGGAAAAGTCTTAAGGATTTTTTAGAAACCAAAACATTTGATACTCCTATTACTTATAATGGGATGTCAAAATGTGAAGACTGCAATTATTGTAAGTTTTTGGTACCGGGGAACAAAATAGTAGTAAAGGCTCGGGGCTTTACTATTAATATCAAGGGGAATTACAACTGCAAGTCTAAATTAATTGTGTATCTAGTATTATGTAATTCTTGCGATAGATTTTACATAGGAAGAACTATACGTAGCTTCCATCTCAGAATTTATTAGCACCTGAGGGCAGTTGAAAAACTGGATGTAACTAATGCCCTAGCAAGACATGTTGTTAACTGTCATAACAGAGTTAAAGTGGGTTTTAGTTTTACTGTTACTGACCAAGTTTTAAATGCAGACAAGAGATGGGATGCAGAAGTGAATTTAAACTGGAAAGAATATGCTTGGCAAGTGAGGCTAAACACAGGTGCAGATCCAGGTATGCATGATATGGAAAACTTTAAAGCAGTGTTATGTAAGAAAGGGTTAAAACACTGCTAATGTTTTGGGTCATGTGACTTGAGCAAACTATAAATGTGAATTTTGTGTGTGTGACAACCAGGTCTGAAGAAGTTTTTTGTGAATGAAAGCGCTTACCGGTTGTTTTTTGTTTTAATAAATACTGAGTGTTTTATTGTCATTCGAACTGCATATTGGATTTATTACATTTACAACTGGAACTGTGGAGATTTATTTGAATCCTGTAACACTGCTGCTTAATGCTAATTTATAATGAAAATTGTGTAATATGTTGGTGCTTTTCTCCCTGGGCCTCCTCTGAAAATGGGCTCTTCAGCTAAGTCGGACAATCCCGGTCAACAAATGTAAAATAAATAAATGATCCTTTGTTGACCGAGTTAGTCCTGTTAGGTATTGTGGAGCTGTTTCTACTCATTCTGATAGGTGCCACGGTATCTTTTACCTCCACATCAGCTACTTCCAACTCAAACAGATGGGATCTTGATTTATCATATCATCTCATCTAGAGGATGACACACTCAGGAGTGCAGCACCCCTCCCCTCAATGCCATACTGCAGTGACAACAATCCAGTGGCCTTGAATGACAATAGAACCTACAGCCTTCTGGTTTTCCAGCACTAAAGACAGTGTGCTACCTATTGAATCCCTGACAATAATTAATCACATGATAAAGGTCTTGCGCCCTCTTGTAAGGTCTCTCTGGTCTGCCAAATAATGAGCGCTCTGCTCAAGTTTGTCCTGGAGCAGGCATATTCTCTGTAATTTGTGTTCCAGCCTTTGTGTTTACATATTCAGCCTATAAAGTTCATGATCATACTATTACTCACAAGGCAGTGGCCATACTCTTAAACTCTCGTTGCAGTAATAAAGCATATTTTTAATTTGAGTAAGCATACTCTGTTCAGGGAATCTTCGTGAATACCACCAGCTGCAGCTCTAATATAGATGGCAATTGTAAAGTCTGAATTTTCTGCACTATTTCTCATAAGAAGTTGGTCTAATAAGGACTTCAAGGGAGCCACACAATGTGTTACATTCATGTGACAGGACAGCTCAGCATCAGACATATGATGTGTTACATTCATGTGACAGGACAGCTCAGTATCAGACATACAATGTGTGTTACATTCATGTGACAGGACAGCTCAGCATCAGACATATGATGTGTTACATTCATGTGACAAGACAGCTCAGTATCAGACATACAATGTGTGTTACATTCATGTGACAGGACAGTTCAGTATCAGCACGACTGAGGGATGTCAGATTGAAATGAATCTGCAGTAATATGACCATGTACAGGCCCTGTAACCAGATATATGATAAGACCTAGTTGTAATACCAAAGTCGGTCAATATTCTCATTTATGTACAATGGGGGTCACATCCTATGTGAAGCAGAAAATATCCTTAATATTTTCAGTCTCCTGGCCAGTTGATCAAAGTCATCTATAACCCAATCATAAAAATCCCTAACAACTAGTACATTTGGGTGATTTTTACAAAGTATCAGTGAAGAAATTGGAAGAAAATGTCATAAAAATGCTTACGAATAATGGGGATGATAGTATATAAACAGAAATCTGTAATTTGTCTTACTCAAAAGGTATCCTAATCAGAATTCTTATCAGAGCATCTGTGATGTTCAAAACAACAGAAATAGCGTTTCCATTTGAATTCTAAAACAGTGAATTCTGAAACTCAATAACAGTCATAAATCATGTTTGTTTAATTATCAGGAAAGTCCAGTTTACTTTGTTACCCTGTACCCCCTGACATGCAGCTGTGCCCACTACACCCTTTCTCTTAATAACTTTCTAAGATATTGCAACCTCAGCCTAAGAGTATATTGTTCCACAACTACTGTTAAGATTTTAACATTCCAGAAATGGCAGTTCAGGACCATGGAATTGTAAAAGGCACTCTTCTGAGGATATATTTAAAAGTGCTGACATTTCCACCTGTTTTCACTATTAACCTGTATAAATGATCTCTCACACACACATACACACACACACACCTAATATTATCCGATCTGGGGCTATTAATCACAAGGAGATGAAGTGGGATATATATAATGAGATGAAGGTCTTTATTTTTAGCCAACCACACCTCCATACTAAACAGTATGCATGTCCCATAAAACAAATTTAAAACTATGCCACCCTTAAACTGAATGGACCTGCAATTAAATAACATAATCCAGTGTAGTGTAATACTAGTTTCTGTGTCATGGAACAACATTTTTTCAATGTGGGTGAGGAGAAAGGAAGTCCAAATGAGGAGATCAAAGCTAAAATCAGAGGTGCTGTTGGCAGTTGGCACAATGTATCAAAAGAATGACAGAAGATGACAGAAATGTAACAGAAGATGACAGAAATGTAACAGAAGATGACAGAAATGTAACAGAAGAATGGCAAAGAACATGAAAACTAAGGTATACAAAACCACGGTGCAGCTATTGCTTCCAGATGGCATAGAAACCTGGACAGTGAAAGCAGAGCTACTGAAAACTTAAGGTAATGGAGATGAAATACCTGAGATAGGTAGTAGGAACCGAGTTCACTTCTAAATCTCGAAAGGCCAAAAGCTTGAAAGTTCAAAATATTGAAAACTCAAAATACTGAATCTCATAATATTGAAAAAAACACAGGACACCAACACTTACTATATTCCAGCACAAATACATAGAGAAACAAATAAAAAACACACCATGTTACTCTTCTCCAACTATAAGAAGGGTGGCAAGCCCCCTTGCACCCTCCACGTGGGGGAGGGATTGTACTCCCCACACACCCTGATACTTAAATATATCAATTTAGAGATCATACTTCACTGCACTAAGTTGAGTTATGTTGCAGTATAGCAAATTAGAAAGGAACATGACTAAGGTTCCAATAGGCAGTCACAAATCACGTAATGGTATGTTTGCCATTTTGTTCTGTGGAGTGTGATCTCTGAGTTAATATATTTAAGTAGCAGGGGGTGTACGTGCAGGGGGATTGCCCCCCTGTTTATAGTTGGAGAAGAGTAATATGTTTCTGTATGTACTTGTGCTGGAATATAGTAAGTGTTGGTGTATTGTGTTTTTTCTATATTATGACATTCAGTATTTTGAGTTTTCAATATTTTGAACTATCAAGATTTTGGGCTTTCAAGATTTAGAAGTGAACCCATAGGAACCACACTGTTGAACAGTCCAAGGGATGAGGACATCAGCGCTGAAGACAAAGTAACTTCCATTGCACAGAAAAAGACAAAGAACAGATTATGGGGGGATTCAGTCACATGTGCAGAAAGCAGAAGCCAATTTGGAGAGGCTGATTTGGGAGAGACAGAAAGAAGACAAGAAGACACAAGGATGTCTAGACAAGAGATTTATTAACTACATAAAAAAAGACTTGTGACATTCAGGCATAACTGTTGAAGAAGATGAGAGTGACACTGAAGACAGGAAGGGCAGTAGGCTCAACAACCTGACGTCATTTAAAAATAGGAAAAAGGGAGTTGGTGATGATGAAGCATTTATGACTACCAAGAAAGGCAAACTCTAAGAGAAAATCTGCCACAGCCTTTGCTCTCTCTTTCAGCTTTTCCCAGTTAGGGGTCGCCACAGCGGAACTCCAGTCCGCTCATGACTGGCAGTGGATTTCTACAGTGCCGAGTTGCCAGCCCGACACCCAACCTTCAACAAAGGCACATCCATTCACGCTTGCACCTACCTACATGTCTTTAGCATCACTCAGCCATGGGGAGGACATGCAGACTCCACTCAGAAAGATCTCCAGCAGAGAATCGAATGGGAGAACCTCTTGCTGTGAGGCGACAACGCTAACCGCTGCACCATCGTTGCTGTTTTTTTTTTATTTTTGCAGTAGTTCAACTGAGAACCAGTCAACTGCTTGATTAACAAATAATAAACTTTTTTGTTATAGTACTTATTCAAATCAAGCAGGTATTCACTAGCTCAAACAACTCTCTGGGCTTTTCTCCAGATACATATATCAATTGAGCTAAGTTGATAGCTATGAGGAAAGATCATTACTTTCTTTTCTGTGCCTGTCAGGATAAAAAATATCCTGTTTAGGTAGTAAGATGTAAATAAAATGTTCAAGTACATAGGTCCCATCATTCTGTGGTGTAATGCTGCATCAATTAAGAGATACCAGTGTGGTAAGCAAGCAAGGAAACTAATTGTATCCTAAATAACAGTTACATTAACTTTAATCAAAATGAGTCTTACTCAAGAGAAAAAAAACAGTTCCACAAAACATGAAGCACACACATGATCAACAACAGAACAAAATGTATAACCTGACAACTACTACATTAAAAACTGGGAAAAATATTAAGCAAAGTCCTAAACATTACAATCCATAAAGCATTTTCTCCTGGGAATGTGGACCTTACAGGCCTCTTAACTGATGCCTACCTATAGCCTGCAGTACTTACAGCTTATCTTACCTGGAGTTGACTATATCATTGATTATAGCAGTATTTACCAAATCACTTTTGGCCATCAGCACAGCTGATTTTATGCTCCCTTAAAGAACAATAGGCTTTGGCTGTACATGGGATTTTCATAGTTTAGTACTAGGCTATCTGCCCTGGGCCATTTATAAGCCTAGCCATAGTGATGTGGCTTTCGCCACCCCATGTAATGGTACAAAAGTGTACAGAATAGATTTAGAATACTGAGCCTCTGTCTAGTAGTGACACAGTGAAGACCCCCTTACATAATATAATTAGTTTACTGTGCCTCTGTCTAGTAGTGACACCGAGATGACCCCTGGGGTAAACCTATGATCTCCCATCCACTCATCAAGATTTCTTTTGAAGAGAGTCAGTGAGGAGCTCTGCCTAACATGAACTGGGATTCTGTTCCAGAGTATGGAAAGCCTCTGAGTTATGAATCTGTCCCTCCAGCATGTCCTATTCATATTTGTGCTGAGGTTTAAATCTTTAGCTCTCGTGGTTCTGATGGATTTGGATTTTTGAGGTGGAGCATGTCCATAAATTCCTGATTGGACATGGCCTTGTACGTCAGGCACAGATCACCTCTGAGTAGGTGGTATGCTACTGAATAGAGCTGGAGTTTCTTTAGTCTGGCAGCATATGACATATGTTGGAGACCCTTTATCCTCTTGGTGAGGTAATTTTGGGGTCTCTCCAGTTGTTGCAAGTGCCAGGTGAGGTACATACCAAATCGGGCATTGTACTCAATCATGGGCCTGATAAGGGAGGAGTATAGGGGTACAATGACCTCCTTTGATCTGGATGTGAATCCCTTCATGATAAGGTGGGCAAGGTAGAAAGTCTTTCTAACCACTTTGACAATGTGGGTGTCAAATGAGAGGTCACTATCGACTTGGGTCCCCAGGTCTCTGATTACTTTTTCCGTACTCAGTGGGTTACTGTCTATGTGATAATTTGTGGGTATTTTGTTTTTCCCAAAGGGGATGACTATACATTTTTTGGCATTTAGTTTAAGGCCATGACTTCGGCACCAGTTGTCCGTTTCAGTGAGGCCTTTTCTGTAGGATGTATGTGTCAGCTGGTGTATCGACTATGGCACCTAGTTTGCAGTCATCTGCGAACTTTGTCAGCCACAACCCTCCCATGTTTGCTTTCACATCTGAGAAATAAATGCTGAACAAGCGGGGTCCCAGGACAGAGCCCTGTGGGACACCACTTGTGACTGGCTTTGAGTCTGACATGGCTCCAGCGATTTTGACTTTATGGGTTCTATCCTTTAGCCAGTTTGCAACCCATCTTGTGACATACGGATTTACATTTAAGCTGTTGAGCTTGTCTATGATGCCTGAGTGGGGTATTGTGTCGAAGGCTTTAGCCAAGTCCAGGTAGGCTGTAAGGACTGCTTTGCCCTCATCAATGGCTCTAGTGACTGTTTCAAAAAAGTCAACCAGGTTCAAAAGGCAGGATATGCCCTTTACAAAGCCGAACTGGGTGGGATCAAGTGTCTGTAGGTCCCCAATGTCTCTGTTTATGAGTTCCATAATGATTCTTTCCATAGCTTTGCAGACCAGGCTGGTTAAGCTTATGGGGCGGTAGTTACCAGGGTCTCTAGAGGTGCCTCCTTTGTGGAGTGGGACCGCTGTTGCTGTACGCCAGTGTTCAGGTACATATCCTGTAGTAAGGCTAAGGTTAAATAGCATTTTTATGTGCGGGTTTAGCTCCTCTTGGAGTTCACGTAGCACGCAACCCGGGATACCGTCAGGTCCCATTGATGCTGTGTTTTTAGCTTTGCTGAAGGCGGTTCTCACCTGGACATCTGAGATGACAGGGAGGTTACATTCAGCTGGGATAAGTATTTCTTCTTTTGGGGGTGAGGGAGGGGAGAAATTTGCACTGAACTTGTCTGCCAGAATGTTGGCAGTATCTGTGGGTTCAGTGTATTTTTTGTTATTGTGAACTAACTCTGAGCATATCTGAGGGTTTCCGCCCAGGTTTCTAACATAGCAGAAGGCGGCCTTGTGGTTATCTTTAGTGTCCATAGCGATTTTTCTCTCAAAGTTGGCCTTGGATGTTTTTATGAGAGAACGTATGTTGCCTTGCAGAAGAAAACAAGTGATATAATAATGCAAATGGTCACAGATGTCTGGAATCTCTAGTGTAGGTGGGCTGACTCGGTCTTGTATACTGCAAATGAACCTGTTGAGTAATGCATACCTATCTGCTAATCTGTCTGGTTTGGTACAAACACTTAAAAGCGGATATGCAGTTGTTTTTCTGCTCCCTGGCTCTCTCCACTACTTTGTTTGTCTGTGAATCTTACCCAGAGACAAACTAAGATGATTTCCACAGCCATGTGTTTCCTCATTACACATAGTCATTTTTAACAATGTTTTAATTGTACCATCTATTTTTGGATAGGAATGCCAGTGAAATAGAACCACATTAGGCATCTTCTTTGGAAATAGAATTAATAATCATCTGTTTAGTATACAGAAAATCAGAAAAATGTATTTCCATCTAGTGATACTATCTATCGTATCACTTTTGACTAAGTATACCATGCAACAGAGATGTCAACAAAAGCTGCTTCAAAATATATCTGGTGTTATATAGTGCTAACTACATGAAAAATATCATGTTTATTGAAAAAAAAATGAATGTAACTTTCTTTTTCATTTCAAAACAACTGATGCATATAATATTTTGATTTGAGGACTGAGAAGATTAAGGGAGGAAGTGGCTGCACTGGAAGAAACAGACTCGGAAATGTTAGCAAAAAATAACGTTAAAGTGTGAATACATTTAAATGGCAGAACATCTGGTCCTTGTTACTCAATTTGCCTCATGTTCTAACAGCTGGCAGAACTGCTTGTTTTGTTACTGTAGAAGTAAAAGGGACTCTGTGGTTTAGCAGATGATGTAAGACATGCAATTTGTTTTCAGTAAGGGCTACTGCAGTAAAAGAGACAGAGTTCAACAAATGTTTACAGTAAGATGTAAAAACATTCAAAATGTGGGACGGTTCTAGGTTTGTCTCCTTATCTTGAGCATGCAGGTTCTGTGCTTTGTTGGGACTGGCTTGTTTAGCTGTGCACTTAACTAACATATGTAGCCAATTATATCTCCATTAAGTTCCTCTTTGCAGGGAAATATTGTTTCTTTCCTATCGCTGTGTGTGGTTTTAGTAATCTGAAAGTCCCCTTTGACTGCTCACGTTATGGAAAAAATGTACAAAAGTAAGACTTTCAAATCACAGATTTAGAGATTCATATATTCAGCAAGAGCTCATGCAAAGTTATGATACTCACTGTCCCCCTTGTACACTTCCTTTCACCCATACATCTGTCCAGGACAAATTCACTTTCACAGACAATTAATTGTACAGCACTGGTAGCCTCACCTTCAGTGAATGAATACATAAATAAATATGTATGTATGAGCAGACTTTGTTGTTGCAGTCACTGAACTCACCAAAAAGAAAAACAAGCTGCTTTTTATAGTGATTTTGTGTGGTGTGGTGTGGTGTGGTGTGGTGTGGTGTGTGTGTGTGTGTGTGTGTGTGTGTGTGTGTGTGTGTGTGTGTGTGTGTGTGTGTGTGTGTGTGTGTGTGTGTGTGTGTGTGTGTGTGTGTGTGTGTGTTTGGGAGGGGGGTGCTGTGCTTCTCACATCCCTGCAGGTTTATATGTACTAACCCCAAGATCTTACTACAGTGGGGAAAAGTGCTCAGTCCCATCTCCCACTGTGAATTTCAAGTGCAGGAATCATAACCACAGTGCTGCCTTAGCACACACCAAATATTTCTCCAAACCTAACCTATATCACATAAGACGCCAGAAAAATGACTACAATACAACATACCAATCCAGCAATCTACTGCAGCACTAATAAAAGCAAAAAAAACAAACTATATGTTGCAGTTCAACATAAACTGCATGAAAGACACTAAGCTTACCTTTACAAAACTCTGCATCATTATCTTTACAAAACTCTGCATCATGCATTTAACCAAATCAAATTTGATGAAACACTCTTTTACTACAAATCAATGAAGCCCAGAGTAATGATGCCATTGTACCTATTTTATATATGTATATAAATTGTATATACCTGCACATATATAGTGTATATATATATATATATATAAATCCCCCATTGTTTGACATCTGTTTAATCAACAAAATTTAGTCAATTACATAGCTGGTTGGCAGATGTGCAAGATTGACAGTCCCTGGGAAGAGGAATATTTCCATTTCCCAGGGATTGTGTGATCTCTGAGTTATTATATACAGTATAATTAACAGGGGTTGGGGAGGGTGTAGCCCCCTGCAAAAAATTATGCTTTACCTTTTAACTTTGTTTTGCATGTAACAACGTTTTTGGTCAGTGCATGTGTAGTAAAATGTCGATGTTTGCAAAGTTGGCAATATGTGGTCGATCTTGTGAATGTCAATATTTGGGTAATTCGTTCTTTTTTCAATAGACCCATATATATATATATATATATATATATATATATATATATATATATATATAAAAATGTGTGTGTGTGTGTGTGTGTGTGTGTGTGTGTGTGCTATACATAGCTAGAAAGGTGTGTGTGTGTGTGTATGCTATGACATGAGTGTGGGTTTTGACAAGGCAAATATGATCACTAGATTACTTGCCTTGTAACTTTGTGCATTTCCTACAATTCCTATAATTTTCATGACAGAGTGTTTTGGCACTCGAAAAAATATTCCATTACACTTCATTCAGTGTGCTGCAGACCATCTATTTACGACTTGTGAACATTCATACCTTCATGGTGAAACAGAGTGGCTTCCTACTCTTCCTCTCTTTTTGTCTGATTGTTGTCATGCCTACTGCTGTCTTAATCCCTTTCTTTAATTAGCCCTATAGCTATTTTACTTTCTGGTGCTTTTCATGTCACTTATTTTTCCTTTAATCATCCCCTCCAGCACTCAAAGTTCAACCCTGCCAGTATTCCCAAACATGTATTGCTGATGGTATTGCCAAACATGTATTTTAATCTTTCTTCCCACTGACTTTCCTTTGACAGTCAAGAATATTGCCATGCAATCATTTCCTTTTCTGTGTTACCTTAGTTTCCACTTTCTTGTCGGTACTGCATAAGACCCCGTCTAGGATTTTATTGTTCCTTGATGATTCCATATCATCTGCTTTAATCTTCCTCAACAGCTGCTTCAATCTTTCTTGTCTAGGAGACCCACTCAGCCCCATGCCTCTCCCCAAAAAGGTTCCTAGTGTTCTGTAATCTGCCTCAGGCAGCATGAAATCCCTACAAGAGACATCTTCCTGTTTGTCCATTTTATTGACCAGCAGTTAATTTTCTCTCTCTTTTCCTCAATGTGTCCATCTTGTCTGACAGTTGTCAAATTCTGAGCCCTTCCTCTGCCACAACTATCACTGCAGTTATTTTCATTTGCACCTCTCTTATGAAACTACCTCACTTGTGTTCTCTTCCCTCACTACTCCTTTCCTTGTCCTCTCTGTCATTTTTTTCCACATTTTTGTGGACTTCCTACCATACGATGGGCGTCTCCTCTTGTCACTTTCACAGGTCTCTGTTATCTTTCCTATATCTAACTCTATCTCTTTCTCAGCTACAGCATAATATACCTCCTTGAGGTTTGTTCCTTGGATTTCTCTTGGGTTCCTATTGATTTACAAATATACTGTCATATCCTTCCTTCCTAAAATCTCTTTTCACTACATGCATGCTTGTCTTCCTCTGCCCCTTGCACATGTTTCTAGCTTTCTGTATTATTTTCCTGCATTCATCTCCCATTCCCCTTCCTCTTCATAAAAGTTACTATTGCTGTAAAATACATTTCAAGACTGGCTATGAGTCCTGCAGTTGCTTTTTGGCTAAGGTGGTCTTGATCATTTCCATTGAGATCATTTCTATGTCCCTGTCTCCTGTATTCCTCTCACAATCCTTACTTCCAAATCTTCTTTCCAACACTTTATGCTTAATTATTTGACTGTGTCACCCACTGGGACAAAAACTTGAAAATGGCCACCATGTAATCCAGACCAATGCACCCTCCTAATGTGAGGTCTCTCCAACTTACTACTACCTTTGTGCACATGGCTTCTACATTTTCTATCCTTTCAAAGAGGTCAGTGGTTCCTATATATATTATCCTATATATATTATCCCATCTCATCTTCTTTTCCTCTTGCTACTAACTTAGTTGCCTGCACATTATCCTGTATAGAGACAATCCTGGGACCACCCTATCAGTCAAAAAAACCCTTCTCTGATCACCCAGTCTACTCAGTCCTTTTAATGATTGAAGAAATGATGACTCTCTTTTCCCTCATCACTGCGCACTCTTCTGTCATCCTTCCTCAGAATGCACCCTTCATCAGCACATCACCCATAACCTGCCTAACCTCCTACTATTTCCTTGTCCTCCCTAACACTTTCTACCTTTCCTTATACTACTTCCTCTGCCTGCCAGATCTCTGCTAGCCTCTGCCTTCCTTTCTACTCTTGTTCCTTGATTTTTTGTCATTCCTGTCCCTGAAACCTTACTGTTCCTTTTCCTGTTCCTCTGATGTGTCTTTTCCCTTTCTTCTAACTGTCGTTATGTAGCCACTCCCTCCCCTGCTTTTATTCCCTGTTCCTTATTCTGCTCTTCCCTGACATAAACCTCTTCTCTGCTACCTTGCTTACCCCTTCCTTTTTTAAATGTTACAGAATAGAGTTTTACAAAACTGGTTAATAGATCTTGCCCCTACAACCTCCTGCCAGCTTTTTATATCCTTTACTAGTTTCCTCCCCGTGGTGCAGCGGTAGCGTTGTTGCCTCACAGCAAGAGGTTCTCACGTTCAGTTCTCAGCTGAAGTGCAGGGAGTGCCTTCTGTGTGGAGTCTGCATGTCCTCCCCGCAGTTGGGTGGCATTCAAAAGACATGCGTAAATGGGTGTGCCTTCATTGAAGGTTGGACGTTGAGCTGGTACCTCGGCGTTCGTGAATATCTACTGCCAATCATTAGCAGACTGGAGTTCCACTGTGGCGACCCCTAACCAGGAAAAGCCGAAAGACCAACAACAACAACAACTAGTTTCCTCCCCCTTCTTATCTGCCTTCATCTCCTAGAAACTCTCCTGAGTACTGCTTCCCATCTGGAACCTTTCCTTAGTGTTACTCTGTGTCCTCATCCAGTCTGCTATCATCCTGCCTTGAATCTCTACCCTCTATCCCATCAGTTCACAGAGCACCCTCATCTACTTCTATAGAGCTATGATCGGCTTACATTTCCTGCATTATCCAACCTAGATCTACCAAATGAAGCCATTACGCTGCATTTACTATACCTGATCTACCTGTCTGTTTCAGCATTAAAGCCCAATTTAGGAGGAATGTAGTGCTTTTGAAGACAGTATATTGCTTACAGGGCCTGGAGTACTGTAGTTGAGTACCATTTTAATGTCATTTTTGTGAAAACTGCTTGGGAATACTACATCTTACAGTAAATGTAGTATAGTGATATCACTACATCTTACACTAAAGGTAGTATAGCGATATCACTACATCTTACAATAAAGGTAGTATAGCAATATCACTACATTTTACAGTATACGTAGTATAGCGATATCACTACATCTTACAGTAAATGTAGTATAGCGATATCACTACATCTTACACTAAAGGTAGTATAGCGATATCACTACATCTTACAATAAACGTAGTATAGCGATATCACTACATCTTACAGTAAACGTAGTATAGCGATATCACTACATCTTACAGTAAAGGTAGTATAGCGATATCACTACATCTTACAGTAAAGGTAGTATAGCGATATCACTACATCTTACAGTAAAGGTAGTATAGCGATATCACTACATCTTACAGTAGAAGTAGTATAGCGATATCACTACATCTTACAGTAAAGGTAGTATAGCGATATCACTACATCTTACAGTAAAGGTAGTATGGCAATATCACTACATCTTACAATAAACGTAGTATAGCGATATCACTACATCTTACAATAAACGTAGTATAGCAATATCCGTACATCTTACAGTAAACATAGTATAGTGATATCATTAGGAATTACTATTTGCCCATGAAATAGCAAAAATATGGAACAACCTTCCCCCTGACCTCAGACTACAAAACTCCACACCCTCCTTCAAAAGCCTACTTAAAACATACCTCTTCACCAACCATCTATACAACTGTAATTTACCCCATGAAGCCTTGTCCACTTACTATTTCTGCACCCCATCTGTCCTGGACAACACAAACAACACCATCTAACTATCCATGTGTGAGAAATAACCTACATATGAGTGTATGTACATGTGTGTGTGTGTGTGTGTGTGTGTGTATGCATGTGTGTGTGCGTATGTGTGTATATATATATATATATATATATATATATATATATATATATATATATATATATATATATATACATGTGTGTGTGTGTATATATATATATATATATATATATATATATATATATATATACATATATACTCTTACATGTATATTTGCTTGATTGTATATATGGAAACTTAAATATTTATATACTCTTATTCAGTTGTGAAATATCTTGCAGTGCTCTACCAGGTTCTTATCTACTCTCATTGTTTTAATTGGTGAGTTTGAATTGTTAATTGGTATTGTTTTATTATTTAATTGGTAAGTTTTTTGCTGTATATGGTCTGATGAAGCACATTGATTGTGTGAAAGCGCTTACCATTTTCATTAAAACTGTTTTATTTTAAGGTCATTGCCATGCTTTAATGCTGCTTGTTCTTTATTTTGCTTTTGTTGACCAGCACCATTTATTCCATGAGGACTGTTTGTTCTCCACATTTTGACGTTATTTCTGTTCCTCGCATTACCCATCTAGCAGAAAAAGAAAGCACATTATCCGTGCTCATTGAGCCGAGGGAGGAAACGGCAGCGTCTAATGGAGGATATGAAAACACAAACCATTAAAACAATGTGGACGGATGTGGTAAATTGGTGATTTACAATATTTCCAGTAAAATATTGACTTCAGGGCAGGTATCGTTGTTGGAACGTGGTTTGACTTTTATCCCAGCTCAGTGTTCTAACCCTATGGAAACGATCATTGATATTAAAGCATTTGTTAGGAGCGTGATGCTCAAGACTAACCTTTCTTCTAGTAGTAACGATGCAGTAGCTGCTGCTAATTTTAAGAAACCTAGTTTATTTCAACCATTTTTGTATCCAGTACTTGAAGCTTTCTCAAAGAAATGAATTGGACTTAATGACTGCTTATGATACTGGCGGCATGAAAAAGAGTTTTGTGAATTTGACTGTTGATGAAAGACAGGCACTGTCTGAACTTCAGGGTGACAAGGATATCGTTATTAAATCTGCTGATAAGGGGGGGCTGCAATAGTTGTTATGGACTTTAAGCATTACCATGACAGCATTTTACACTTGCTATGAGATGAAAATGTTTATGGTAAAGTTAATTTTGAGTATGTGGCTTTATTACATGAAAGGGTGAATGCTAGCCTACGTGATTGCTTTTATAGTAGGTTGTTTTTGAATGAACTGTATGACTATTTGACAGTGCAACATCCACTGATCCCTTTGTTTCAAGGGTTGCCCAAATTCATAAGTACCTGTTAAACCCTCCTTTTAGACCTATAGTATCCGGCAAGGGCTGGATCACAGAAGCTTTTTCTATTTTCATCGAGAAAAAATTGAGACCGGTGCTAAACAAATGACTACAGGTGTTGGACAAACAGTTTTTGGAAAATTTATTTGAACACACTAAGAAAATATGTTTTAGGGGACAATATTTACTAGTGAGTTTGGATGTAGTGTCTCTTTTTACTTGTATCCCTCATGATACAGGCATCAGTATGGTTAAGGAGTATTTGATAACCACTAGTGAATATGATTTGGTGTCTGTTGATTTGATTTGTTCATTCCTTCAGATACTATTAGAAAATACTGTTTTTATTTATGATGAACAGCTGTTTTTTACAAAAGACTGGCGTAGCTAGGGGCACTTATTGGGCCAATAGCTATGCCAGTGTTGTCATGGCTCAATGGAACGATATATTATTTTTAAGTCTATTTTTACCCCTTTCATAAAATTCTACAGGAGGTTTGTAGACAACATCTTTTTGATTTGGGATGGTACTGGCCAGCAGTTGATGTTTATAGATTTCTTGCAAACTACTATGTCTTTTTTATCCTTACAGGTCATCAGCAAACTAAATGGATTTTTTGGATGTTAAGGTTATAGTTAATGCTTCCTTTAAACTTACCACTACCCTACATAGGAAGGAATGTAGAAAAAATACACTTTTACAATGGAGTAGCATGCATCCTGGCCATATATTTAAGAAAATAGTTAAATGCCAGGGCATGCGGCTCTCAAGGTTAAACAATGATGATGCTTTGTTTGAGCATGACATACGCAATTTAAGATCTGAGTTATATGACAGAGGTTATAGGATGAAGGAAGTGGAAGACACACTACATGAAACTGTTAGGCATAGGAAGAACAGAGGTCGCCCTTTTTATTCTGATAAGCCATCAGTAGTGAATGACACTATATGTGATTTAGTTTCTGTTGAAAGGACATTACCTATGTCCCTTTATTATACCAGTGACATCAATAGTATTTTGCAGATAATTCAGAACAATTAGTCTATTCTGCATTTAGACGAGCAGATCCCAGCTATTGGTGAACAACAGAGATTCACCTTTAAAACCAAGAAATCATTCAAGAGACAACTTTGCTATAAGAGGCATACACTAACTGGGGGTAACAACGTAATAGCTACAATTAGGATGCGCAGCTGTCTAAGGTACAATTTTTGTACATACATTGACCCATTTGTTAATTTTATTAATTCAGTCACAAATAAAGAATATACGTCTAAAGTGACTGCTGATTGTCGTAGCAGAGACCTGATATGTCTGGCTAAGTGCAGAGCATGCAACCATTTTTATGTAGGTAAAATGAATAGATCCCTGATGGAGAGGATGAGGGAACATTTATATTGCATGCATAATTTAGATGAACATAATGTCTTGGCTAAACATTACATGGAGTATGGTAATGAACATGTATTTGGCTTTAGAGTTGTTGAGATGATAAATCAAAATAAGCGTGGGGATAATTTTAGGAATTATACGGAGAAACGTGAATTGTCTTGGAGCATAACAATGCAAGCAGATAGATTGCCAGGTATTAATGGGAGATCCACCATTAAACCTTTTAAAGGCGAGATGTCTCTTTAAATGATCTCTCATAATTTTACAAATTAATGTTTTAATTGATGAGTTCGAATTTTAATTGGTATTGTTTTATTATTTAATTGATGAGTCTTTTGCTGTATGTGGTCTGATGAAGCACATTGTGTGAAAGTGCTTACCATTTTCATTAAAAATGTTTTATTTTATGGTTGTTGCCGTGTTTTGGTGCTGCTTGCTCTTGTTCTACATTTTACTCTCATTGTATATTTTGTACACTTGTATTTTCAACCAAAAGGGGGATTATCCTCTTACTGTATACTAATGGCTGTAAAGTCTACAATCTGTATGCTACTACTCTGTAATGTCTCTCTTATTAATTTTTCTTCTCTTTGTAAACTTATGGAGTTTTCCTCCCCAGGACTCTGCTGAAAATGGACACTTGTTGTCCAGTCAGACTATCCTGGCAAAAAAATGTTAAATAAAATAATAAATAAATTGCAGAAGCCTTTTATATACTTCATCACAGACTTTTCTTAACCTGGAATGTAAGGCTGGAAAAATAAATGTTTCACAGAAGACATTCTATTGTGTGGACATTCTTTATGTGCATGGAAATGTACCTTTAAGCTAGGAAGAAAATGTACTCCCTTTTAAAATGAATTTAAAGGTACAACAATAAAATAAAAATAACAGCGTAGCATGACTTAGCAGTTTATGCAGGTTGGCAGAATAATATTCCTCATAAACATTTTCCCCTTTAGGAAGGACAAATTCTAATATGAAAATGCTATGCATTTTCAAGCAGTCTGTTTAAGCTTTGTTTACTACTTATAAATAGATGGATAGGTTTGTGAGAAACTGATAGAAAATGCTGGTGCGATTGTACTACACAAATGTTGGTTCCGTTACAAATTAAATTGTACAAGTATTTTGCATGAATTTGCAGTTACTTTGTACAAATTAGCTTATGTATGCATGCCAAAGGCCTGCAACTATCAGTTCAATGACATTCCCTTGAAAATTGACCCAGCAGTGAAGATCTTGGGTACATATGCAGGCAATGAACTGCTGTTTGACCACCATGTATCAAGTGCTGTTAGAAAGCCCTTCTTTATAGTACGAATTATTAACACGGGTATGGTGTCCAGGAGGTGATCATTCTACTGCACTTATTAGGCCAATCATTGAATATAATGCCCCATTCAGCATGTGCTTGTCCAAGCATGTAACTCAACTCAAATGACCAGAAGGCTTTTCTAACCAAAAAAGTCAAGGGACTAAGTCACAAAAGATATGTGGACCACCTCAATGCCCCTTCTCTCTTCTCAGAGTTCTACAGACTGGTAAGAATAGATCTCTGCCTTCCATACACATCCTCTACCAACCCCATCCTTGCAGACCTGCTACTTGTCCATAAGTCCAATAGTGGCAGAAACAGCTGCTCTGGAGACCTCAATCTCTATTACAAGTTAAAAAGAGAATGATGGAGGGATAGCTGTGCCTCACAGACAATACTGTGTTTCTGAACCACCTTCTTCTCCTTGTCAGGTAATTATGTCTCTCCTTTAATTAAGCACAACCTGGATGTATGGATGGGAAACTGTAGGTTCACCCTGATTGGCACCCTTGTCCCCCTTATCCTAGGAGACATGAAATTCTTGCTCCAGAATTATGGCTATTTATACTTTGTATATAAAGGGTTCACACACGGTACTAAGGGATTACCTTACCCCGGGTTATACAAGACCTTTGCAAATACGGGGACCATGATACTAAACTATTTAGGCTAAAGCTCAGAGTGAATGTGTGGCTGGGCTGCTAAAGATCCTCTCAGTGACCGATCAATAGACTAATAAGTACCTATGAACTTATTAATTAGTTTGGTTTGTTTTCTTTTCCTAGTTGATCTGTCAGTCTTCAAAGTGCTGTGAAAACATTGTGCTGCTGTTGTGATAACCTATTTTTTTCAGTGCCCCCCCCCCCCATATTGTGTATGAGTGTGGAGTGATTATAATATTTGTTGTTGTGATATTAAGCTTGAGTTTGTTGTTACAAAGATTGTGGTGTAAAGGAGAGACCCTCTGTTGGCACCGATCCAAAGTATCAGTGCCAGTAGTGATCCAGTGAGCCTGCATGTCGGCTTGTGAAGGAAGGACTGAGTACTATTACTTGGCCCTTCTTTTTGTCCCTTCCATAGGGCGAGGTCTAGAGATAACCTTCATGTATGTCTGACTTATGGAAGATTGGAAGCATTGCTTCTCTGCAGGAAACCTCATATTATTAAGGACATAAACCAACATCTTTTTAAAGCTTGTCTAAGTCACATACTGCAGCACATCACTGCATGGGCTGCAAGCTGGATAAAAAACAAGGAAACAATTTCCCCTGGTGCAAGATGTAGCACAGATGATGGCCCACCGATAAGATTGACCAGAATTGCTACTTAAAAGGGGTTGATCAAGTTGCTTCAACTAAATCTCTTTAAGGCAGACAGGAGTCTGGATTATCCTGGGAATTGTTAGCTGCAGGAGTGGAGGTAATGACCCTAGCTGCAGTAAATCAGGGAGAAACATGGCCATATTGAGAGCTGTATTAGAGGCACAGATAGAAATGGGTTTAAGTGGTAATAAAATAAGATACCTAGAACCTGCATTGTGATTCTATGCAAGCTGAGATTTCTTTCCAGCTTGTGTGAAGGTAGCCTGTTAGGAGATCATAAAATAGACACATTATGTTGCAACTTTTGAACCTCTTAATAAAAAAAATAAATTAAAAAAAATGGATTCTTCCCCTGAATGACCTTTCTGCTACAAGATAAATGCAGTTTGCCTCACTGAAATAGTCATGACTCAAGTTTGCAGCTTGATTACGTAATTTCAGTAATTTTAAAGAAACCCCGGGAATGTGTTTATTGCAGATAATAAAGAACAGAAGTAATGTAGTGGAAGAAGTAAAGGGAAAACATTTATAGTGCTAGAAATAATGAAAATGAGTGCCCTGTAAGTCTGAAAGTAAATGCTTTTGTATGGTTATTCTTCTGTCTTAGGATGCTGTGGAGTATTATGATGGTATGTTAAAAGTAAAGGAGGATATTTACTGCAAGGTAAGGGGAGGCTTATACAGAAAAGTGAAGCTTTATTTATATTCCCTTTCATGCAATTTAAAACGTTACCCTTCAGTACTAGAAATTGAGTTTTGATCTCATAAAGTAGCTGAGGTGACTATTTTATTATTTAACAGTGTACCGGAGATGCTGCCTTCTGAGTAATGCTGTTCCCTGCCACTGGTTGCCAACCACTATTCATAGATATTTATATCAGCTGCATCTTTTTAGCAACTGCTCTTTCTCCCTGCCTTGGCATTTGCCCAGTTTTTTGTTCTGAGGAGTCGCCCTCGGGTGATTGCATTTAACCAGGTTAGGACTAGGACCCCTCATTATGCAGCTCAGCGTGGCTTACGTGAGCTGTGAGCACCATTTTAATTCTGGTTGTAGTTCTGTTAGGTTTTCCCATATGCTGTTTCCATTCGAGAATATTTCTTCCCCATGTTTGATATTAACACTCATCATGGATGCCTGTACGTTAGGTAATGCAGTCAGTAAACACACAGGTGCGTCCATTTAAGTACCCCCAGTTCTCTGTTGCTTATTACTGTCTTAGCTGTTGCTGCCAACAAAATGAGTAGGTTTGATTCTTTCCTTCCCTAAAAAAGGATACATCTGAGATGTTCTTTCATCCTGTCTTTTCAGTTTCTATCCAAATTATAGCACAATCAGAAATGTTATCAAAAATCAGTGCTCCTTGCCCTTGACTTAAGGGAAAACAGTGAACACCGGTCGATGAATTTCCTTTAATATCACATAAAAGGTGAAGTGCTTTTTCATTTATATTCTGACTTGTCTAAGGCATGGACCTGGCAATGGGTGATGAACCTAAGTGACTATTACAAAATAAGTTGGAAAACAAACTACTAGCAAGTGAAACATAGTATACTCTGTGCATCATATTTATATGTGCTTCTGTACAGGTACTAGCTTAAGTGTATGTGTGTGTTTGTGCACGAGTGTGGATGTGTACTTTATACATCTACCTTCGGTCATGTATCTAGCATAGTGTCATAGCGCGACCAGATACCCATGATCATTTATGTTGTACCTGAACACCATTACCAGTTTGTGAATTAAATAACTCCTTAAGGGATGTAGTCATTTTATTTGTTTATGCTTTCCATGAAGTGCTGATAAGTCATAAGGATTCAACTTCATGCTGTATTTTATGTACACTGGTGTTATATAATAAAATATGTTTTAATGTGTGGTATATTTATATTAAAAATACAAATTCTTTTTGCTGGACTGTGTATGTAGTGAAGTAGACCATTTCTAACAAATGTCAGAAAGGCTGTTTATTTCTTTATAGCCGCCTCCTCCCTAGATCATGAAAGTAACATTTTAAATTCTATGTTACTTACTTCCAAGGTCTATATTGACTTATTGTTTACTGACTGGATTAGTTTCCTCTTTTCAGGTGAGACCTGAGGTGGCATTTATACTACTAGGGGAAATTTAGCCAGGCATTGGGGGAACTTCCCCTACTCTTTTGATAGGTACAGAGGGATGTTTTTTTCATCTACCTGAACTACCACCAACACAGGCAGATAGGCCCTCATTTTAATGTCTCATACAAAAAAACGACATACTCAGGTGTGCTGCACCCTCATTATGATGTATCAAGAGTTTCAGCAGTTCATCTACATGGTGTTGAAGTAGAACTCACAGCCTTTTCCCCAAAGGTGAGTGTGCTACATGCTACACCACTGATACTTGAATATGATGCTACATTGCTAACTCACTAAGTCTGTAAACAGTACATCAACTTCAAATGGTCGAAACCCAATCAAAAATAAAACAGCATTTTATGTAGTGGAATCCCCCTGCTCCCCCATGTGGGGAATTGTGCCCCTACACCACCTTCTAATTATGTATACCAAATCTGAGATCACAAAAGCAGCGGGGAAGAGGCACAATCCTACTCCCCACTGTGTAGCTATCCCGCAAAACATGCTATCATCCTGATGAACCAGCAGTTCAACAAAACAACCCTACTAATTACATAATTGCATTAACAAGTGTACATTTAAACACACAGAATCACTTCTGCGTACTGGTGGACAGTAAGTATTGTATACTGGGAATCTATTTGCTATCGCAGCCTCAAAATAATCACTTGATGATGTCATCAGGAGCTAAACCCAGTTTTCTTGAAATGTTGCAACATAATCTAGTTGTCAGTAAGTAAGTTACAGCTGATTGCTTATCCAGATGTCAGGCCATGCTCCTGTAGTTCTGACTACCACACTCAGATGCTGCATGCATGGTCCTGAAAAAGCTGTGATTTGTGGAAGTGGTCAGTGAGGGACTGGAGGACATTGAGACCACTAATGATGAGGCCCTAAGCTACTTCCAGTGCATGGGATAGGAGAATGATACCATTAGTGCCTCACTGGAGATGCTTCTTTGATTTATATATAACTTCTATGAGGTGGTTAGATGAGCAAATGGATTCAATCATTCTGGGTTGGAAGGCAACCAGAACATATCCAGGGACTTTCTTCTAGATCAAGAGACTAGAAGGTTTGTGTGGGAGCATGAAAAACTCTCTTCCCAACCAGACAAAAATTGTAAGTCTACAGGAAGCCGAACAGTAGTTCATTCCAAGGGACTGGCTGTCTGATCTATTCCATACCACCCTACTCGCTGCTGGGGGGAATGGATGGACTGATAGTGTCCTGTGCAGGAAAAAAATGGCTTCTTTGATATTCTTTTGTTATATACTACATCTGAAACCCTGTGCCATTTGGCTGCAGCCCTTCTGATTCTAACTTTGACCTCCTCATTCAGACTTCCCTTCTCCTCCACCACCCCTCCCAGATACTTGAAGCTGTTATCCTGCTTCACTATTTTCCCTTCTGTCTCAGTTCTCAGCTTCTTCAGAATTCAAAAATTTGCTGCCATTACAACTGTCTTATCTGTGCTCAGTTTCTCCTATGTGCTTTCAGTTTTGCATTCCATTCGTTTTGCTGAAGTTCTTGTTCTGAGTCTGCCTATAATGGCACATCATCTGCATACAGCAACTGTGTTGATCTGTCCCCTCCTACCTGTTTGTGAATGTAGTCTGTCATCCGTGTGAACAGCAGTGGGCTCTGAGCTGAACCCTGTACACACTCAATGCTCATTGCTCATTGTGTTGGGAATCTATCAGCTGCTGCTGAGGTCACAACTTCAGTGAGTAACCAATTTACTTCTTTGATGGTAGTGCAGTTTCTAGAATTCTTTGGCTGTGGATGACATACCTCTCCATACCTCTCAACTGTACAGATTTTCACAGAATGTCCAGATTTTTATTTTTTGTCCATTTTTCATAAAATTGTGTTTTTTCTGGAAATTAGTGGCAAATCATTAAAGAATGAAGTTAGAAAATGACAGACATTTGAATTTCAGACTTCAAACTCTTCAAAGAATTCACGCTGATACAAAACCTGCTGTTCTATCCACTTTCTAAGTTTGTAAGAGCAATATTTAAATATTGTCCCTATTTTGGGGCATTTGTTCCCCCATTATTTGTGGCTGTGCCCAGATTTCTTTCTCTAAGATGTTGAGAGGTATGCATATAATATAAAACTATTGCAAATGTGTGTACATGTGTCTGATAGCACAGTTCTTAAAGATGCAGGGAAGAGGCAAATGGCTTTTGAATGAGAACTTTTTAAGAATGGGGTACTGTTAGTGTTACTGAAGATGGAACGCTTCCTGCATGTCCCCAGCTTCTCCTGAAAATATTCAGCACATTAACATGCATACAGTTTTTCAATCACAGCAGGTCGAATGTGATGTGCTCATGACAGTAAAATCTGAGATGAAGTTAAAGGACAACCTCTACTGAACTCCACACTGTAATTAACTTCATTCCAAAGTTATCTTTTTTCTCATTATTATATTAACGAGATGTAATTTAGTATCCCGTTATCCTGCTGTACTTTTTAATTTCTTCGTCTCTATTTTCTGTGCCACGGTTCATGAAGCTATCATTCCATTCTTTCCTTTTGTTTTTCTAAGCTTTCATTGTCTCAGAAAGCAGTTTGACACAGGAGGGGCAAAACACTGTCCGGAATGCTTACTGCAACTTACTGTCCACAGTTTTATACCCTGAGGCTATGTCTTGCTGAGGTCAAATAAGTGTTGTAAAGCATACATAACAGCTAATATGATACAGATCAGAGGGAGAAAGGTGCTTGAAAGGAGATAAAAATAAAACAAAAGTGTAGATAATGAAATATGGGACAATATATTATGTTGAAGGGTATAAAACAAAAAGGAAAAGTGAGGCATATACATTAGAAGATTGATGAGGCCTGTATAAGCTGGGTAGAAGACCAGTGTCAATGAGCAAAGCAGACTGACCAGGAAACACAAAGGGAGGAATGGCAGTGCACAGATATTACATAGGCAAATAGGGCAGTGTACTTGCAATGGCAAAAGATACTTTTAGTCCTGGTGAATATATGCATTTGTGTGTGATTAGGGGCAGCTGATGCCCGCCAGGCTAAGCTTCACCTTTCCAAAAGAAAGAGTTCAAGAACTCAGTACACAGAACCCAAAATCTGGTGTAGGAAAAGATAGACGGCACACCTCGAACTGAGGCAATACGTTTATTCACAAACCACTCTGGATACTCTTAACATATAAAAGTGACAAAAACTCGGGATGCTCTTTCACATGTAATGTTTAAGCGCTTTCATCTGTTGTGATACAGACTTCTTCAGAACCACAATTACAAGCCAAATGATGGTTTAAATACTTAAATTAGGCACCAAAAAATGCACTCAATCCATTTAAATATATATAAAAAGGCTACTTGAACAGGCAGTTAATAATCCAAAAATGAGATACACAGGAATGAGGAAATGTGGGTCGTGCAAACAATGCAAGGCTATTAATGAAGCGTTGTTCATAAGACTAGAAGACATCAATAGAACAACTGTTAGATGCAGGGCAGGCAATTGTAATACCAAAAAAGTGGTTTATTTAGCGAATTGTACAGCCTGCCCTGCATTTTATATTGGAAAGACTGAGAGACAGTTAAAGAAATGAATATATGAACATTTATATAAGATCCAGGTTCAAGATAAAAATAATGCTTTATTTAAACACATTAGTGATAAAGGTGAATTACACATGTTTAAGTTTTCCATTATAGAACAAGTGGACAGTTTGATACAAGGGGGGAATTGGAAAGCTATTTTAGCTTCAAAAGAAAGTAAATGGCAGATATTAACTAATGCCACCAGCTCCCCGGGTATTAATGAATATATTAGTATTAAACCTTTTCTTATTTTAGAATGAGTATACTTTAGCATATACATTTTGTACATTTTAATATATTCATCTATTTTAGTACACATCAGTACAATTTTTATAATAATTGTTATTTAATTATTTGTATTATACATATATATATATATATATATATATATATATAAAGTTATGATTATATGTATATAGTTTACACAGTTTTTTTAAAAATACTGGAGTATGTTTTAAATATTGTAGTATGTCTTTAAATGGATTGAGTGCATTTTGTGGTGCCTAATTTAAGTATTTAAACAATAATTTGGCTTGTAATTGTGGTTCTGAAGAAGTCTGTATCACAACAGATGAAAGCGCTTAACCATTACATGTGAAAGAGCATCCTGAGTTTTTGTCACTTTTCTATGTTAAGAGTATCCAGAGTGGTTTGTTATAAAACATATTGTCTCAGTTCGAGCTGTGCTGTCTATCTTTTCCTGCACCAGATTTTGGGTTAAGCTTCACCTTTGACAGCGTTTCCCATCAAGGTGTTCTAGGTAATTTAAAATCCTTTAATCTATTGTTTATGTTGGACTCTGGATTGTAAAATAGTTAACCAAAAGTACACTCAGCATCAGAATTAAGGATTCATCTTCAGTATCACAGGCCATTCATTACCTGTGGTGACTCTGATGAAGTTCTGCAAGTGTCAGAACCAAAACCCTCACATACTGTTATATAAATTAGTTTTTAGATGTTGCTGTTTGCCCAGTGGACATTTTCTTTGTTTTTAGTACTTACTGGGATATGCCCTTTGTTGGTACTTTATTCAACTGTCACATTCCTAAATATGTTTTCAGCTTTTCCACAGCTGTTGCTAGAACATTCCCCTTCCTCTGCTGCAGTTCTGTTTGTGTCATCAACAAAGATGCTGAGGCTGTCCTTTGTTACTTCTGATATGCCTGAGACAAATACGCTGAAAAATACTGTACCCAGGATGGATTCCTTTGATGGTTCATTCATCACTTTACTAATTCTTGACACTATCTAGATAGCTGTGCACTATTGTTAAAGCACACATCAATCTACTTGCTCAGTCTTGGCCCTAATCGCAACCCCCATACTATTTCAGCTTTCTTTGCGGGACTGATTCAGTGATCTTGCTGAAGTCAGTGTAGTACTTCTCTGTCATATTTTTGGCACCCTCAGTACTGTGGTAAAATTGATTAATTTTGTTCAGAAATTCCTAGCTAATATCCTTTGGCATTGTATTTAAGGGAATTATTTTTGGTGGTGAGGCTCTGAGTAGATATGCTGTATTAATATACAATTTACAAAAAATAGTCACAGGGATCAACTGTTCACTATGCTCACAAACAATTTTTGTGAGAAATAAGTCATGTAAACAGTAAACTGTTTTATCCCTCCCAAATATATAAGCTACTACCCACTCCATACAAGTGTTGAACTTATCAAGTACCAACAGGCTGTTAAGCAATCTTTGTGCATACATGTGTCAACCTTTGTGCATACTTTTCCATATAGTACTAACCACTGACCATTTTCCAGTCTAGAGCTATGTCTCCTTTCTTTGGTCTCCTAGCTGGAATCCACTGACTATATATGGCTCTAAAAGGCAACTTTCCTCTGCTAGGGTGCCCACCTAGTCCACACCAAAACTCATCATTGTTTAAATCCTCCTTATAACACATGAGGTCACCTCTTAATTCTAATTTTGAATTTCTAAAGTTCTATTCTCTCAGGTAAAACTGCCCTTAGAAGAGGACCTAGACACATCATACAACTATAATTATCATATAATTCAGCCTAAAATATTAAAATTAGGCAGCCATTTACCCAGAAAACCACTTATCCAACCTAATGTAGATCAGAAAGTGTGTACCTTTAAGAGCCATTCTACTCCATGGGCATGTGCATATAAGTACAGAGCATGTGCAAGCAAGAGTGCCATTTTGAGTGAGCAGCTGGAGTGAAAGAAAGCATGCATGTGTGTAGCAGTTAGTTAGTTTAAGTTTTATGCTCCAGTTATCCATCCTGATGTGTTTGTATGTAATAAATGAATTAAATGAACACCTGGTCTCATCGTCTTATTTGAATACACAAGACGAATGACATGGTATCAGAATGGGATCAGAAGTAAAACTTCTTCAAGACCATAAGGCACGCATTTACAACTGGAGGAATATACAGGCGTGGATCATCTGAAGCTCAAACAACATGCAAACAGGTCAGAAATATAAATGCAGGTAATAAAGCTCATTTAAATGATTTTTTACTTAACGAATATAAAATGAAGCATTCAAAATGAATTTCTAATTAAACAAAATCTTCAAAACCATGATATGTTGATAACATGCTCAAATGCTTACAAATATGCTTGAAATAACTTCTGAATTGCATAAACTATGGGCTAGGCTTGTAAATGCCCTCGGGCAGATAGCCTAGTATGAACCTATGAACCTATAAACCTATAAAATGCAAAAAAAAAAGAGTATACGTCCCTTTTTTTATGCTATGTGCTTCTTTTTTGTATTAACTAAAGTTATTCAAAGTATCCAAAGTGTTGGCCAGTGTGTGCAGTATTACAGTAGAGTTTGCAGAATACAGTCATTTCAAAGAGTTTATGGTACAGTTGAATATTTTTCATGTACCTGGTATGTGTGTGTATTTGAACATAATTACAAGGGCATTTTGTTGGCATGGCAGGATTTTGCAGACCTGCTCCACTTGTATTTGATAATGCTGCTGCTGAAAATTGAACACTGTTTGAGCAAGAGTACAATATTTTCATACAGGCTGCTTTTTCTGATAAAGATGCACATACAAATGCATTTATTCTGCTTAATTTAGCTGGTTCAGAAGCCATTGATAAGCAGTGTTTAATTGTGTATGCGGGTGACGGGGAAGACCTCCGTATTGTGGTACCAGCTGGAATACCCTGCTTAAAACATAAATTTATTGAGAATGTGCAACCCCCAAATGAATATTACAATGGAAAGGCACATATTTTACTCAAGAGATCAAAAGTCTGGTGAAACGTTTGCAGCATATATAACTGATTTGAGAAATAAGGCAAAAATGTGCAGATTTGGTGATCTAAGCGATGAGTTGATAGAAGACAGGCTTGTGTGTGGTATTAAAGATGATGGAGTGAGAAAGATTTTGCTTCAAGACAGAGATTTAACTTTTAATAAGGCCATAGAGATTTGTTAGATATGAGCTTACAGAAAAACACATGAATATGCTTACAAATGAGAAAAGCATGCCTGCAGTGCCTTCCAGTGTTAATGTTGATAGTATGTAGCACGAGGTTAAAACATACAGGCCTAACGGCAGGATCATACCCTGTGCCTCTCTAGCAATACCTGTGGTTGCTATAGCAAAACCCAGAGCAGCTTCAGTAAAACCCAGGGCACACTCAATAAAGCAGAGGGGTGACTCAACAAAACCTGCGACAAGCCTCATAGGCAACTGTCATAACTCTGGAAGTAGCCGTGAGCCCAAGTGAGAAAAGTGCTTAGCTTTTGGTCAGCAGTGCCACACATGTAAAAAGTGGAATCATTTCAAAAGGTTCTGTAAATCTAAAGGGGCATATTCTTTTATTAAAAGAAAACATTAAAAGAGGCAGGTTGATCAACTAGAGAGCTGCGGCCCTACTTTTTATGTTGACGGTGTGTCTGTGCTTGGTAAAACAATTGATGCAGTGGATTTGTTGGCAAAGAATGAAGTATTTTATACTGTTGTGATTAATGGGAGACCTGTAGAGCTCAAGGTTGATACTGGTTCAAAGTGCAATGTTGTGTCACCAGAATGTATTCCAAAGTAAGTACTGGTGAGAAGCTTGATATGGGAAACTGTGCAAAGCTTGTTGCTTATGGTGAAGAAATTCACACTGAAGGCTCAGTAGTGCTTTCATGTTATTCTGCTAGGAACAGCTATGATTTACAGCTTTACATAATGAAGAGGCATGTGCAGTCATTGTTAGGCCTCAGAGACTGTTTGAAAATGGGACTGCTTTCATTTAATAGACAAGTCCACCATGTAAGCATGTGTAACAATGAAAATTTCATACAAACTATTTTTTCTGACTATGATGATCTTTTTGAAGACAAGTTAGGCAAACTTCCATTCGTGTATTCCATGAAGTTAGGATAAAGACAACTACTACTATAGGATCAAGCAGTTTTATAGATAAAGACGCCTACTATCGTAGGATCATGGGGTTTTATAGTAAATGGAAGCCGCTCTACCCCCAGGTACTCCCCCTGAGTTGTGGTAGTCTCGGAATCTCATAACCACATCAAATTGAATAGAGACTTATCTCCAATAATTGCCTTAAGACTCCATTCTGCTAAATGCACCCTACAGTGCATTTATTCCCTCTTACAAGTCCACTCTACCCTCAGGTACTCCCCCTGTGTTGTGGTAGTCTAGGAACCTCATAACCACATCAAACTGAATAGAGGCTTATCTCCAATAATTGCCTGAAGACTCTGTTCTGCTGTTCTTACTGTTTAGTTACCCTGCGAGTAGATTTATTTGTCTCCAGTGTGCTAGCAGCCAACCGCAGCCCGCCTCTCACCCTCACCCCAACAGATATTATTTTATTCTACCCTAAGGCTACAATAGGTTACCACGTTGCGGGATGCCCGCTGGTAGCCATTTCTCACTATCGCCACTAGGTGGCACCACATACCCAGGACCAAGCCTGCATTCATGTATTTCTCTCCCTGACGTTTTTCCATCTGAAATAGCCCCTTCTCACTTTTTCTTGATCCCTAGCTCTTTCTTCACTACTCTTTCTACTACCCTTGGTGCCTTAGCATTTTATGCTATAGGCTTGCTTGTTCTGTTCTTCCTTGTGTTTTTTCTGTCTAGCCATTCACTGGTTGGGTCCTTTTCCCGCTCCTTTTTTCTTTTCCCCACTCAGGTCCTACCCCTCCTACGTCCCCTCCTCCTAGCCTGACTTCCATCTAGAAGTTATTTCTAGTTGAAGCTGTTTTGAAGCCATTTTTCAAATCCTATAGTCCCTCCCTAGTGAGTACACTATCTCACAAGCAGTCCTGTGGCCCGGCTGCCTCTCTCTCCTACTGGTAAGGGTTTAAGACCGTGATAGTCTTGTGTACCATGTGTGTAGAACCTTTGTTCTCTTGGATTACATATACTGCTTGGTTATTTTGTGTCCTTGTTTGTTAAACTGTGATTTAATAGCGCTTTGACGAGGGGGCCACACTTTCTCCTTGCTTTAGCATGTACTTGTTAGTATACGTAATGCTTATCTACGGTCACTGCTTTTTGACCTCACAGCATTAATATGTCTGCTATAGTCACTGTATTGATAGAGCCAGCTTATGTCAGTCTAACCTACAGTATTTTGTTTCTTGATACCAAACAACTTCTTTAGAGGTGTTTAAATGCTCTATATTCTTAGCATTTTTAACATTGCTTTGTGCTTGTAATCCGTTACTGTGTACGTTTTAAAAACAATTCCAGTTGCACTTACTGTTACTGTTAGTGTGCTCATGCATACAGTATTTGCTTATGATTTTCAAAGTGAATTGCTGACATTATCTAAGTGTTTTATATTGTTTAGCATTTAGCACTGTTTTGTGCATATTGTTTGCTACTGTGCGTGTTTTTAAGACGTGTCCAGTTGCATTTTAATCTACTGCTACTGTGTTTGTCTTTTGCAACCTCTGCTGCTAATGTATTATAACTAGTCATTTGCTCTTGCTATTTCTCCTTCCATTCTATTATATCCTTTATTTGTGCTGCTCTTGTGCGACTAATTGGTGCGGGTACCTCCTTTCAGCTCTTCTTGCCTGCCCTGTAGTTTTGATGGGTGTTAGCTCTTCTGTGGGTTCAAGGGGAAACTGTCCTTTACACTTGGTCTTGTCCCTTCATGGTTGTTTGTCTGACTAATATTCCCCCTCCACCCCCTTGCTGCCTTCAGTTTTGCCTAACGCTTAGCGTTGAGCTTACTATTTTCTTTTGTATTGTCTCCTTTCTGTGTTTCTCCTCACCTGCCTTACTTAGATGTGTCCTGTCTCTTTATTTTACAGCCGCTCTACCCTTGGGTACTCCCCCTGTGTTGTGGTAGTCTCGGAACCTCATAACCACATCAAACTGAATAGAGGCTTATCTCCAATAACTGCCTGAAGACACCATTCTGCTAAACCCGCCCTACAGTGCGTTTATTCCCTCTTACAAATGTATGCTGCCTTACTACCTAAATGCATACATGTGTTTTTTTTTCTTACTGTTTAGTTACCCTGCGAGTAGATTTATTTGTCTCCAATGTGCTAGCAGCCAACCGCAGCCCGCCTCTCACCCTCGCCCCAACAGATATTATTTTATTCTACCCTAAGATTACAATAGGTTACCACATTGTGGGATGCCCGCTGGTAGCCATTTCTCACTATTGCCACTAGGTGGCACCACATACCCAGGACCAAGCCTGCATTCATGTATTTTCTCTCCCTGAGGTTTTTCCATCTGAAATAGCCCCTAATCACTTTTTCTTGATCCCTAGCTCTTTCTTCACTACTCATTCTACTACCCTTGGTGCCTTAGCATTTTATGCTATAGGCTTGCTCGTTCTGTTCTTCCTTTCAACATAGCTGCTGTCTCCTTACGTTAGTGATTGTTTTTTTTCTCTAGCCATTCACTGGTCGGGTCTACCCGCTCTGTTCACCCTGCGGGCTCACTCCGCTCCCTTACCCTAACCCCAAATCCCACCCACCCCAGTGCACCTAAACATATACCTCTATAAACCGCACCCCTTCCATTACTACCCAATCCCCAACCTCTTCTCATTACCCCATTATATACCAATCACACAAACACTCACATCCCCTCAGAAACATGCTCACTTAATTACATCCCACCTCCTGCCTTCTCTCAACCTTAACCAGTTTCCTTTAAACTTACTGTCACTCTCACTTCTCAGTACTTTGATTATTATCTTTATCTATCACCTTAAAATGGCCATTATTACTATGTTACACACAAAACACTATTACTCCTTCTCATTATCTTTCCTATCTATATCCAATATACTAACAGCCTATGAACATCTCTGTTTCTCTAACCTTCACCACACCTCCCAGCATACTCTACTGGTAACTCAAGTATCCTCATTTAACCATATAAATATCACATCAACACCCTCCTATCTACTTCCTAAGTATCACAGACTAACCCATATTACCTACCATCAATCCAAAAAATCTCTTTATATCTTCTCCAAAACTTTAAAGTTCACAATCACACCTTAACTATACCCCCTATTAGATGGTGACATTCACCCCAGTTCTGGCCCCAACAACATTGATACCACTAACCCCCAAACCTTCCTTACCTCCACCTCTTACACCCATACAAAATGTTCTGTCTCCTAATAGCTCATCTAAACATTTGTAGCATCAATAATAAAATCACCCACCTTCATGCACTCCTAGATGTGCATTCCTTTGACATCCTATGCCTTACAGAAACATGGCTAAAACCTACAACCCAAGATAACAAAATTACCCCACCTGGATACAACATTCTCAGAATAGATCACAAAGCCAAAAAAGGTGGAGGTGTAGCCATCCTTCACAAGTCTGGGCTACAAGTCACTACTGTTGATATACAGCTTCCATCTTGTAGTAATGCTGAAATCCTAACAGCAAAGCTTCAAATCAGTACCTCTAAATCCATTTACATAATATGCTCCTATCTTCCCCTGGAAATAACATCAATACTCTTGAAAATATCCTTAGCTGGCTCTCCACTTACCTACCCCAAGAAACTATAGTACTGGGCGATTTTAATATTGACTGGAATACCTGTAGATCACATAACCCTACAACCCATATTAACCTATACAGCTTTTGCCAACTAATTACCTCCACCACTAGAATCCATAAACCTAATACCAAAGAAAGTACCTTAGATTGGATCCTAGTTAACAATCATCCCTCCTCATATAAAGCAGGCATCCTTCCAGATGACATTAGTGACCACTCACTAACCTTTATACATAGACAAAAGATCACCATTCCTAACACTAACTTGTTTAGAACTACTCAGTTTAATAAAACTTTTAATCTTGAAAACTTCCAAACCAAACTTAAAGCATGTGACTGGTCTCCGCTAAAATATTTACAACTTGAGGAAGCAGTGTTATACTTCAACACCAAATTCCTACAAATCTTAGACTATAATGCCCCGATTCACTCTATCAGAATCCGCACAAAAACTGCTCCATGGCTTACAAATGAAACTAGACAAAAAAATCGCATTAAGAAATAAGATTTGGGCCAAATGGAGAACCACAAGAAATCTGGCAGACCACCTACAATTTAGACAATTGAGAAACTCTACCAAAAAGTCTGTGCTTCATGACAAAAACAACTTTTACTTTCAACTCCAACATACCCACCAGCACAAACCACAAAAGTTCTGGTTAGGTATAAACAAGCTCTTACAGCCAGGTCATTCCAAAACACCAATCCCATCAGGTTCACCCAGGACAATCCTAAGCTTATTGCTGATAGTTTCAATACCTTCTTTACTGATACCATCCAGTCCCTAGCCAATTCCTTACCCCGTTACCACAAGTCTATCACCTACTATCACTAACTTATCTCCCTCATTTCATTTACAACCTGTACCTACATCCTTTATTCGCTCCCTCCTCCATAAACTTAAACCATGCACTCCGGCAGATCTCCTTCCAGCTGAGTATCTACAGAAATCATCAGAAGCCTATCCCATTTCCATACTCATAAACAGAGCTATTACCGAAGGATCAATCCTTTCCATTTGGAAAATTTCCCATATAATTCCCCTTCACAAGGGTGGTGACTCTACTGAACTCTCAAACTTTCACCCAAAAGCCCTAATCTCTCAACTACAAAAATAATGGGAAGGTGTATCCACCAACAGCTACTTAACCACCTTCTCCACAAAAACTTACTTGCCAAATGTCAGCATGGCTTTAGGCCATTCCACAGCACAACTACTGCCCTCCTATCCTTTTCTGACCATATCAACAAAAATCATAACAACACTCTGTCATCTGCAATCTTTATTGACCTCTCAAAAGCCTTCAATATGGTGAACCATCAGCTTTTTTGGGGTATTCTTAAATCCCTCTCACTTGATACTACACTGTTTTTTTTTCTCCTACCTAGAAAACGGACAACAAGCTGTGCTCTGGGGCAATGAACTTACCTCACACCTTCCTGTTACCCTTGGTGTTCCTCGGGGTTCTATTCTGGGCCCTCTCCCATTCTCTCTCTTTATTAACAATCTACATGTAAACATTCTGCAAGCAACCTGCATACAATATGCAGACGATTCAACATTAATTTGCTCTGCTACTTCCTTAACAGAACTCCAATCCCTTACTCAAAATGTATTCCATAAAGTACAAAGCTGGTTCCTACAGTGCTGCCTTCTCCTGAATGCAAAAAACTTAATTATTGCTCTTCAATCCTACAATAAAGTCCCCACAAATTAACCTCACAGTGACATCAAATAATGGTACTGTTATAACCCCTGAACCTACCCCCAAACACTTGTGTAACCATAGCCCATAATCTTACCTTTGACTCACACATCAATACCACCATAAAGTCAGTTAACAGAAAGCTAGGCACCGTTTACAGAATTAAACCCTACCTTACTCCTATAGCTAGAACTAATATTGCCCACACCCATCTCATCTTTACCCTCTTCCATGCATCTCCCATTTATATTAATCTCTCTATAAGCAACCTTAACAAACTGGCAAACACTTATAACAACATATCCAGATTTGCCACCAACTCTTCATATAGACCCCACCACTGTCATAATCTAAAACTACTAGGATGGCTAGAACTCCAAAATCGACTAATATTTCAACAACTCCTTATCATACACAAAATCCTTTATCATCCTAGTAATACTCCAATACTAACTAGTCTTATCACCCCCTATAAAAATCTCACAACCCTTCGCTCAGCTAACAGATTACTAGTAACTAGACATACATCCAAAAACAAGGCTGGGGATACATTGTTCTCTAATACTGTAGGGAAAACATGGAATCTACTTCCCACTAAACTGTCATCTCTGTCCTCTACATTACTATTCAAAAAGCAACTCAAAGAATATCTTCAAACTCACTGGCTATGCCATTGCACAAATCCTGACTAGAACCTCCCTCCCTCCATCATTTTTTATATCTACCATTCTTTTAAATGCCTATTGTATACCTCTTATTAACCCCTGAGAACTTTCTTTGTTCAGCCTACTAATATTACTAGTAACTTTCCCTTTCCTCTGTACCATGTATAACCATGTCTCTACCTCACAATACTTGGAGCTATAGCTTGTTAATGATTGTAAAGTATATTTAGTTTTACGCGAAACGCAGAAATCCTCTACCAACTAATAAAACAGCTGGTGTAAAATAAATATAGTTGAAGTAGCAAACAAACACCAACTGTACCACAGCTAGGAAGTTTACTATAAAACAGGTAAGCGCTTTCAGGGATGTGCTCCTTCATCAGACAACTCACAAAAACAATGAATTCCTTATATAGTAGAAGCACCTGCTATCAATAAAGTCTTAAAGATCCAATGTTAAATACAAATGCTTTAACCTGGTACACTCTAGTATATCTTGAATACGCATATATCTGGTTCAAAAATTCATAAATATTAGAACACATATTATGTATATGAGTCATGGTTAATGGCATAATGGTTAAGGTGTTTACCTTATACACACAACATGCAGGGTTCGATCCTCACATGGGGCAACTGGCTAGGCTCAAAATGGCCCACAAGGGCACTCAACCCAGCACCAATCCATGAACTTATGAACCTATATTACAATTGCTAAAACCATGTCCTACTATGCAAAACATTTAAAAAAACATAAACTATAACATGCAACATAGATATAAATATATATAGTGCACTAACACCATGTAAAATATATGTATGTGTATGAAAAAGCATGTTGAAATATAACAGTATCTATGTAAGTATAAATATGTATGCATGTGTGTATAAAAATATATAGAAAATAAAAAATGATGTATATAAATATCTAGAAAATATATATACAAAATGAGAAAAGCTCTGATGATATTAGAATTCTGATCCAAGATATTTGAACAAAGCATTAAAATGACCTCATCAACCAATGCATTTATGCCTAATGCCATTGTTTTTTTTCTTTCTTAGATGCAAAAAGTTCATTTGGCAAATTTTGCTTGACCGAAACTCTAAATTGCTAACCACTTTCAGTACTCCATTTGGAAGGTACAGATTTTTGAGAATGCCATTTGGGATAAATTCTGCCAGTGAAGTCTTTCAAAGTGCAATGGAACAAATTTTTTTTGGCTATCCATGTGCTATTACAGCAGATGATACACTTGTAGGAGGCAGTGGTGAAGTCAAACATAATAGAAACCTCAGAAAAGTTCTGGAATGTACTTGTGAGATCAGCCTTAAGCTGAATCCTCAGAAATGCAAATTCAGGCTACAAGAAGTTACTTATATGGGTCATTTGTTTACCAGTTCAGGCTTACGACCAGATCCTTCCAAGCAATCTGCAATTCTTGAGATGCCAGCTCCAGAGGATGCGATGACCTTAACAAGTTTTCTTGGCATGGTCAACTATTTGGACAAGTCAATTTCAGATTTGAGTGAACTTTCAGCACCACTAATAGAGCTGACGCACCAGGATGTCACGTGTTCCTGGTTATTATACTAAAGAGCATTTGATATCTTAAAACAGAAAACTGCGAGTCTATCCACCTTAAGATATTATGATGTCCACAATTCCGTAACTCTTTCTTGTGATGCCTCAAAGTTTGGTCTTGGTGCTGTCATTCTTTAGGAGGGTAGACCAGTAGCCTATGCATGTAGAACTTTAACCCAAACTGAGATGCAGTCTGCTCAGAGAGAGAAGAGCTCTTGGTAATTGTGTGTTTGCATGTTTGAAGTCCCATGATTATATTTATTGTGGACCTATTCAAATTGAGACTGACCACCAACCTTTGGTCACTATTTCGAAAAAGCCTCTGCACACAGCTCCTACAAGATTGCAATACATGATAAAATTGCAAAAGTACAATTTTCAATTGATCTACACAAAAGGCAATCTTCTTTATCTTGCTGATACTTTATCCAGATCTCCCAAAAAAAAACCACTAAACATCATGAAAATGAGAAACCCGATTCTGAAGTCATGGAACTGAGAAACCTTTCTTCCACACATCTTGATAAGCTTAGAGCTCACACAGCTTCAGATCCAATTCTCCAAAAGCTCAACCACTTTATCACTCGAGGATGGCCATCAAATCAATCTTGTTTCCCACTAGTAGTGCAGCAGTATTTTTCTTACAGAGACGAGATTTTGATGGACGATGGATCATGAAAGGTCCAAAAGTGATTGTTCCAAAATACTTGCAGCAAGAGTATATTAAAATTTTGCATCATGGCCATTCAGGAACTGATTCTCCCAAAAGAAGAGTGACAGAACTAGAATTTTGTGCTTTTATGTCAAAAGACATTGAGACACAACTCCCAGCGTGTTTTCTTTGCAATAGTGCTGAACTGCATCACCAAAAAGAACCACTTCAGTTAAGCCAGATTCCTGAACTACCTTGGACGACAGTAGCTACAGACAGTTTTGAATGGAATGGTCAGCATTACTTGGTAGTAATAGATTCTTATTCAAATTGGTTTGAGATTGACCTACTTCCTAATCTCATTACTAAGTTCAAGAGACATTTTTCTGTCCATGGTAGTCTGCATTTCTGACAATTGTACACAGTTTGCAAGTCAGCAGTTCAAGAGATTTGCTGAAACATGGGACTTTGCTCATATTATGAGTAGTCCTGAATACCCATAGTCTAACGGCTTGGCCAAACGTGCAGTCCAGAGTGCAAAACAGCTGCTGGGGAAATCTAAACAAGACAATACTGATATTTTTTCTAAATCTACTTAATCGCCATAACATTCCTTGTGATAATCGACTTGGTTCATCTGCCCAGAGGCTAATGTCGAGACAAACCAGAACCACACTACCAATCAGTAAGAATTTCTTGATCCCAAGTGCTAAAAACAACAAAGCAGTAAAAGCTCAAATCCTAAAGAAGTGTTTGTCTCAAAAATCCTACTATGACAAAACCAGCAAACCTCAGAATCTATTGAAAGAAGGAAAGAGAGTGAGGATGCAGACAGCGAAAGGATTTGACTGAACGGGACTTGTGAATCAATTGTGTGAGGAATTGAGATGATACATCATTGAGTTGCAAGGAATGGAATTCAGGCAATATTGGAAGCATTTACTACCAGTGTCTGAGTCAGTGTTACAGCATCTTGCCTGTAATAAAGACTCTAATTCTAAGAGTGATTTGTCTAATGTCCCTAGTCTACAGAACATTTCATCGTCTGCTCCTGTTCCCGAAAGTATCCCTGAAAATCTTCATGAAAAACATTCCCCAGTGACTGTCCCTGTTGTTAAACCCAGTTCTAATTACATTACGAGGTCAGGTCATATCTCAAGACCTAATCCCAAATACACAGCAATCTAGAAATTATTCTTGTTGTTTACAGTTATCTGTATAATTTGCATGCTCATATAATTGTCATTTTCATTTGCATGACAGAGTAGTCAAAGAGGGAGGATGTAGATCAGAGTGTGTGTGTTGTACCTTTAAGAGCCATTCTTGTCCATGGGTACGTGCATGTAAGTACAGAGTATGTACAAGCAAAGAGTGTCATTTTGAGTAAGCAGCCAGAGTGAAAACATGCATGTCTATAAACAGTTTGTTTGTTTTATGCTCTAGTTATCCATCCTGATGTGTCTGTGTGCAATAAATGACTTGAATGAACACCCAGCCTCATTGTCTTATTTGAATATACAAGAAAAGTGACACAGCCTTGCTTTTACCACAAAAATTATCCTTCTGATTTTTAAACATGCAATAATTTTAACATTAGCCCATGTTCCCTCCCTTTTCTTTATCAATAATGTTTATCTATAGCTAACATCTCTTCTCACAAATTTACAAGAAAAAATGTTTATAAAATGTGGTGAAATATATTAAAAAGTATGTATTTCTGACATATAAACAACATGGCTTTAGACCTAACCACAATACTGTAACTCCATCATTGACTTTAACAGATCAGCTGTATACCGTTATGAATAATGGTAAACTTTTCATTTTTCCAGACCTCAAAAAGACTGTTGATACAGTGGATCACTCTTTTTTATTACATAAACTTAGAAACTGGTGATTTTCAGGTGAAGTTTCCCAATGATTTAAGAACCATATTTCCAATAGAGCTTCTAGAATAAGTGGACACAGCTTGTACATCTTAAAGTCTGCATTACAAACATTCTTCAGCAGGACAGTATTTGGTCATCTGCTGTTTTTCCTATTTAGAAATAATTTACCTTGGGCTCTGCCACAATTCCTGTCAATGGTCCAGAGTTTTGCAGAATGTCCAGATTTTTTGGTCTGTTCTACACTGTTGTACAGAAACTCAGAATAACAAAGTTCTAAAACAACTAAAACAGGCATTAGTGTCCTTCCCCTCCAGATTAGAGTGCATACTAGCCTTACTTGCATTTCTCTCCCCTCCCCCTTGCCTCCAGATTAGAATGCAGGCAACCCTTATTTGCATTTCTCTCCCCTCCCCCTTGCTTCCAGATTAGCATACAGACTACCCTCATTTGCATTTCTCTCCCCTCAGTCAGTACTCATTCTCCTAGTGCTGAACATCATTACTAAACGCCTCAATTAAATAATTGGTTGTTTATTATACAAAAGTTACAGTCTTGTTCAGTTCTTTCACATTCAGTCTACTGCAGAAAGGGTATTACTCAGCTCTTCAAAATAAACTCATCTTCAAAACCATCATATATGCCTCAAGAAAAGACACATAAATCCAACTACTGAGACCCCCTATTCTATTTTACCATTACTGAAAAAAAAATTCTAAAATAGCCCCTGTATCCTGGAACAATTTATTACACAAAATCATACAAAGTGAAAAATGTAGGGCATTTAAGAAACACTTAAAATCTTCTTAATTAATGAGAACGAATGCAAGTCTTTAAAGGCAATAGTGAGTCTATATAATTCATTAAATGATTGCTTAAATATATATATTTTTTATATACAGCTGAATTCCATTTATATAGGTTCTACTTTTTACCTTTGCACATTTTTCTATATATTTTGTTTATTAAAAAAACATTTCTGGCTTTCCTTTATTCATTTTATTATTTTATTTATTTGTATATAATTTGTATAAACACTATAGCTTGTGCTACTTACTTAATTTCATTCCTCCATATATAACTCGTCTTAGGTAGATTTTAGTAGTGACGTTTCTCACAGAGACGGGTCTAGGACTCTTGCACGAATGCACTTTTTACCGAATCGTGAATGGGCAGCCATACTTACACGAAAATGCTCTTCACCGAAGCAGCATTTTTGCATAAGTATGCCTGTTGTGCTGGTTGTACTATGGTACGGATAAGGGAAAATTCTCTTTTCCCCACTGTAGTGCGATCTTGGAGTGAGAATATTAAAGTGGGGGGTGCAGGGGGGCTTGCCCCCCGCGTAAAAGTAAAGTTAATTTTTTTTAACGCACTTTAGCAAAGGCCCTTTTTTGGTGAAAGCTCTTTCGTTAAAGTGTGTTCGATGATAGTGGATTCGGACTCTTGAACTTTTATTCAACAGTCCTAGATCCACAGAGACACAGTGAGTAGCATTGTCAACTCACAGAAAGAGGTACCCCAGTTTGATTCTTGGGTGGGGTGCCGTCTGTGTGGAATCTACTTGTCTTCCCAATATTCAAATGGATTTTCTTTAGGTGCACAGGTTTCCTCCCACATTCCAAAGACATGCAGTAGATGGACTGGACATTCTAAATTGGCCACAGGTGTGTGTGTGTGTGTGTATACTTTTGAAGAACAAGCATGTCAGTAGCTACCTAGCATTGTGAAATTTGACTCTGTTGATGTGACACCCAGACTCCAAATAAAAAATGTAAAAAAAGGGGCTAAGATGGATGGGTTTTGCTCTGTAAGATAACAGGTGTTGTGTTACACTGCTTTGGTTTACTATTAATACTGTACTATTTTGTATCTACCAACTTTTCCATATTCTTGGTTTGTATTCTAATTACATATTGTATTGTTTTATGTTTGCTCTTGTGGCTTGTGTCGTAGCTGAAAAAGATACTTGGACCAATAAATAAAAAAAAACATCTCTTAACTGTTGAAGTATTCTTCCTGAATGCCTAGATCTAACACCTATATTCTAGACTATGTGTTATGTTTTGGATGGCATTGTAATCACAACTATCTCCATCCATAGCGCTCAACTTCTTTGCTCAGGAATAAGGGACAAAGCCAAAAATGATTGGTGGAACAAAGGTCCAAAATCAATCTTGACTTTAAATAGTGTTTTAATTCACTTAGAAGGTTAATACAACAGTAGGTTTTGCATCAACTTGCATTTTTTAACTGTAAGAAGTATGAAATTGCAATGTCTGGCATTATTTACTGACTTTTATCCTCACTGATTTACTAGAAAATCAAAAGTTTGACAAGGGATAGTTGAAAAATATAAGACACAATCAGGGATGTCAAAAATCATGGGCAATGGAGAGGTATGTCTCCGAATGATTCCCATGTCTGCCCAGCATGCCTCCCATATAACCCTCTTTCCTTTAATCAATCCCTGTCCATTATCTCATGGACAGAACTTTTTACCTGTACTCCCGCCCACTCCATCTGCTGTCTTGCGTATCTTTTGTTTACATGCGACCCATTTAATCAGAATTGCTGAACTCCTGATTCTACAGTGATGCAGTTTAATCCATTTCCTGTTAATACTTCAGACTATTATATAAAACTCAATGCTGAGGACTGAACCTAGAACTTCATTCATGTAAGCATGTTGTCTGCCAGTGAGGTGCCTCCCTGTAATAACTCTTCATAACTGGCAGAAACTCGGCTGTTTTAAGAAGATTTTACTGAAGTTATGTTCCCTCACTTTAATCACTTGGCCAAGAGCAAAACTACCAAATAAAAAAGTATTTATGATGAACACCTGACCATTAATAATCCTTTCTTATTAATCAAGGAAAGCTACTAGCATAATATCCCAGAATGCACCCTTTCATTTTTTAACACGTCTTTCAAGTATGGCTTCATGTCAGTGTAGTAATGTACTTTCTCTGACATTCCCCAGTTAACTAATGTTGCCGATTTTACAATGTTTCTACTGTCAGTACTGAGCTGAGAGTGTTAACGCTAATGGACCTTCTTCCTTGTCTTCTCTTTCTGCATTATAAAAAATACATGACTACTTTTTGTATTTTTATATATATATATATATATATATATATATATATATATATATATATATATACAATAAGGGGGTTCCTATTGGAACATCGAATATTCAGTCGTTCGAATCACTAAACGTCGACTTTTAATGATCGAAAGATTAAATATTCGAATGTTCGTAAACAATGATTAAAAAAAAAAAAAGACAAAGTAAAGGGTGTAGGCAGGGGGGGGAAACCCCCCCTGCACCCCCCAGCTACTTAAATATACCAACTCTGAGATCACGCTACAGCGTAGGAAAGGGAGACCTTCCCTTTCCTGCACTTAACTCAGTTAAAGTGCGATCTCGGAGTTGGTATATTTAAGTAAGGGGGTGTGGGGGATGCAGGGGAGCTTGCCCCCCTGCTCACAGCAGTTACTTTTGTTTTTTTTTTTTTTTTACATTTTTGAAGTTTTAGTACTTCGATCATATGGTGTCGACCATATAGTATTCGAAGTACTGAAACTTCGATAATGTAATATGTAACCCTATAAGGAGTATTTCTTCTTGGCTCAGTCTAAAATTGTCTTTGCTTAAGGGTTTCTCTGTCAAGAAATACCTTGTATATCTACCTACCTATAATATAAGAGATCCACTTCTGGATATCGGACAACATAATGTTGGAAAACATAGCCCTAGAAAAACCCAACAAATTCATTTCATCAATATGGCTTCTCACATGGGCAAGACTAAAACTAGAAATTAGCAAGGACACATCTAAAGAACCTCATCCTAGACTGGATTCTAACATCCATTCCATACAACGTTGCCACAAGTGGCATCTAAGTGACCACGTGCTAACCTATATAATTAGACACCCCAAACAGCCCCACAATGTTCCTCACTATGACACAGTCAGAAACCTCAGTAACTTTAATAAAGAAACTTTTACTCCCAGCCTGCTGCACATCAACTGGGCTCCACTTAAAATTCTTTCCCCTTGATGAAGCAACAGACACATTTAACACAATGTTTCTAAATGTCCTGTCAGAGTAAGCACTACTACAAACTAAGAGTGTTAAAAATAAACCAGCCACTTGGTTAACTAAAAAACAAAGCAACTCATTAGAGATAAAGCCTAGAAGTCATGGCTGCAAACCAAGTCTCAACAAATCCCTGCAACAACACAGGTAGTTAGGGAACCATAGAAAACAATGCTTGACACAGGACAATTATGGCAACACCCAAAATTCACATTCAAAAAATCCAAAAAACTTCAATCCTGGAAAATCAGCGCAGCCCAGTCCATACACAACTAATAACTTGCAAAGCACTGCTTCACAGTTTAACTCACATTTTATAAATATAGTAACTTACCCCTACAAAGCAAAACTACTACAAATCCAGCCATCTCACCCCAATCACTGAAGTCACAACAGATCTTCAGACTCACTGCAGTGCCAGCATCTAAAATTAAGAACAATTCTACTCTCCCTTAAAACAACACTGCCCTTGACCAGTTTCCATCTGAATACCTCAAACTCGCTGCAGGTAGCTTTGCATATCTCCTATCTTGATTCAAATAAACTGCTCTATCCAAGGAAAATATGTTCTCTGTTCACGGAACAAATCCTATATAATACTCCTCCATAAACGTAGCTCATCAATGAAGATCAGAAACTACAGACCAATCTCCATTCTGTCACCATTATCCAAAATCTTGGAAAGATGTATTCACTCTCAACTTACTACATACATTACTTCTCATAACATCCTCTCTCCATCACATCATAATTTCAGACACAGTCACAGTACAGCAAGGTGCATAGATGCAATAAATCACAATAAAAACATTAGTTAACTAACAGGCTCTCAAAGTAGTGAAATGAGGAGATGGTTTCTCCTCTTTCTTTCCTATATCTACTGGGGATATATTTCATAACAACACTTTAAAACATCAAAATTCATATGGTGTAGACCATATGATTACCATTTTAAAAAGTCAAACAACAACTTATCAAGATAAACAGTGGTTTTGCTGAGGGCAGGCGCCCCCCTCCCTTGCACCCACTACACCACTGCTAATTATATATACCAACTCTGAGACTGCACCACAAAGGGGAGAAGGGCAAATTCTCTGATCCCCACTGTACTGTAATCTCAGCACAGATAGTTCTACTTTTTAAAATGGCAATCATATGGTCTTAAATTTCATAAAAGGTCAAAATTCATATGGTCATGTTTCATAGCAGGCCCATCTGTCAGAGATAATCACAAAACTGGCCAACACCAAGAAGTTAAACCCAAAGAGCTTTTAACTCCAAAGGCTATAGCAAGTTATACCAAAACAGTCAAACCGGTTTCGGCATCCGTATGCCTTCATCAGTGAACATCTGACAGAGACCCACAATGCTCCATCTTAGAGCCACTGCTGTTTAACTTATCAACAACATAAACACAGAAGCCAAAGAGGCCACCGTAGTGCAATATGCCAATGAATTCACTTTAACATGTGCTGCTAGGGTACTACTCATGCTCCAAACACTCACCCAGAAATCCTCTTCCATAGAAGCTTGGCTCATCTACTTGCATCTCTTGCTGAATCCAAAATAACTAAACTACTACTGTTCACCTCCATCGCTATCTACTTCCAAAAGGCTGCCTTTAATATAGTGTCATCCAACAAGACCGATATAGAACTGATATCCCGCACCAAGCTACTAAGTGCAATTATAGATGACCGGTGACCACCTGAAATTCGATCTCCACTTTCAGCAAGTCATACAGAAGGCACACCTAAAATTAGCCTGCTTCCACAGAGTAAAACAGTATTTTACAGACTCTGCTAAACAAAACATGGCCACTTCTTTTCTTCTTCTGACACTATATGTCTCTTCAACCCTAAACAATCCCATCCCTCTCTTTCAGCCAAACTAGAACATTGCTACAATCAAGTAGCCAAATTTGCAACCAAACAATGATATAGACCACACCATTGCCTCTCTCTTAAACAACAAAACTGTCTCAAACTAATAATTCTCAATTACTCATGTACTCATAATTAATTGCAGCCTTCAAACAACTGCACCCTGAAAAACTCCAGTCTCTTCACACCATCATTCAGCCTTACACTACTAAGAGCCCTCTGCTGTCCACTGACAAATAATTACTCTCAATAAATAAACCTAACAATGCTGGATACTCCCTGTATTCATACTGCATTGCTAATAGATGAAATACCATCCCACCTGCACCACCCCTAGTTAAACTGGTACTAATATAGCTCTATGAATTTGTGCCACAGCTCTCTGCTGCACTACACTTAATGTACTGTTATCACAACTATACCTTCCTCTATCATCTCATATTGTTTGTCCTCCTTGTGCATCCTTCTCTCCTTCCTTTCTTTGGGCTGCTCTGACTCTTTATCTTATCTTCCTATGTCCTAGATTTTGAACACGTTTTTAACAAAACAACTACTCTTACATAAAACCTGAAAATCTACACATACTGATGAAATTGCACTGCATATGCCTCCCCTGTATTCAAAACAAATCTATTCATATACATTCCATGTAACTGTTATTTTTTTATCAAAACTGTTCACAAATGATGTAACTGATGTCAAAGATATCTGATTAATGGAACTGTAAACAATGAAACAGTAAAATGATCTGCATGCTGTCTTTATAATGGAGCTCATCTCCCCGGGCCTCTGCTGAAAAAAGGGCATTGCTCATTCAGATAAAACAGCCAATTTCATAAGTCATTGTCTTTTAATAGAAGAGGTAGCCTAAAGAGCCTACATAGGTATTCAGCTAGCCCAAAAAATTAAAGTAGGTAAGGCAGCTGATGCTCCACATGATTTTTTGGCCAAGCTGTTATGCTTCGTTGCTTGTATATATGTATTTTATAACTAATTGTTTTAGTGGTACTTTAAAGAGCATCATGCTTTAACATAATGCCATTCTCGGATATCTGTTTTATAGATTTAATTTTATTGTCCGTTATCAAGATTGAAAGAAGCGTCTCAAACATCCAGCGGCCCACCTGTTAACTAAGTATTAACTATCTTCAGTTGTCCTTCATATAGCCCATGACTCTCCCTTCCTCCTGTATTATAACTTGACTTAAGAGGTTCCTAGACTGCAGTGTAGTTCTACACAAATCATTATATTTGCCTAGAAACTAATAAACCTTTTGTTTCACTTACCAGACCTTTGTTTTTAGGCAGCCCTGGTGCACTATGTAACAACCCATTAATTTCAGCTATGCATTCTTTGTGGTGGCCCTAACCAGGAAGCCTCCTATATTTCTTCTTTATATATACATATAATATAGACACGCAAACACAGTGTGTGTGTGTGTGTGTGTGTGTGTGTGTGTGTGTGTGTGTGTGTATATATATATATATATATATATATATATATATATATATAATAAGGATGCTAAAAATAATCTAAACACCCAAATGTTGATGTAACTAAGTCAAAAAAAATGTTGACAAGGCACTACATATACTGTGAGATATAACTATGGAGTATGCAGGCATAAAACCCTGTATGTTCCTTTTCACAAGTGACTGGGAAACCCTGCTTAGAATTAATGTTTGAAATTGGATTTGCTGGAACTCAGTCCAGGTTTAAAAGGTGTATCTCATTCACAGCTTCTAGTGTTAATCTTGTTTAACTGGTAACTAGCTTACTGCATTACCTCACAATATTAACGCATACAAATTAAGCCTGTGACCACTTACATCAATCTTGCTAATAGGTATCAGAGAGAGAAAATATTTCCGTGTATTTACTGGTGTAAACAGAATTATATTTGCTTAGTCTTAAGTAGTGCAAATGTGTCCTTGTTACTAAAAAAAAAGGTAAGGAAATACTGTTTCCCGTAAAACATCATTACCCAATACTGTGGCCACATTCAACCTGTCTTGCACGTCTCAAGCTGTTACTAAATATTGACTCAGCAGTACTTGTATGAAAGCATTCCTTCTTGGATACAAGTAAGCTGTAATGTAAACACTGCTACCTAAACCAGCCCCGTAACATAATGCTAACTATGTGTACTGTGATAAATTCCTTCCTAATTAGTTTCCTTACCAGACAAATAAGCGTGAAAGCAATAGCATAATGACATGCAAGAAATCAACAAACCCTGCAACTTGATGTCTGAGACTACAGTAACTTAATTTTCTGACAGCCTGGAATCCTTTCTTAAGAAAACAATCAAAATATGGTAAAAATTATATTAAAATCAATAATCTAGTTTTTATTAACAAAGCATTTCATTTGGTGTTTTAGACAGCAGTTATTAAATACAGATTTAGGGAGCTAAAATCACTCCACCCTGAATTTATAGCAGCGCATAACTTGTCTCTGCTAATGACAGGGGTTGGGATATTGAAACAGAATGAAAATGGGCTGAGGTATAGATGACCCAGAGGAGGGTGAGGATTAACATGCAAAAATGGTGGGGAGGGGACGGCTGGATGGAGCTGTCTATGGCAGTTAATTTGCAGGTAGTATGAATTAGAGACAGGGAAAGCTGAAAATGTTACTTTGAGCTGAGTTAGGGTTTAAAACTGGAAGAATAGGCAGTTTCAGACAGGACCATCAGAGCAACTAGAAATTCCAGTCATCCTTCTTCATAAAAGCAAGGAGGAGTGTTAGCTCAGGAAAGCTAGAGTCTTGTGGTACATAAAGATTATTGTACTAGGTGTCAGGAAGGAATTTCCTGTTTTCCCAATAAAGTTTTTTAGGTTTTCACCTTCTCCAGTAAGGTTAGGGAGAGCAGGATACAGTGCAGAGTCATGAGTCTGGGCTGTAGGGTAGTCTTGGAAGGCTAAATTCTTTAGGGGTACTCTGACACCTCACCTGTCCCTCAGGCAAGCTGTGGCCATGTCTTCTGGCTTGGGCCCCAGACAGAGGAGTGGACTATTGTACACTTTGTGGTGTAGTGGGCAAGCATGGTGACTAAAGTCTGGGACCCACTGATCATGATTTCACAGATACCTTTGGTGATTTGTGTTGCGGTTTCGACCAGATGAGTTGAATTGCATGAATCTTTTGGCTGCCGTGAATTTTTGGGACTGCTAATTCATTTTACAAGAGACAGTAATTATTACAGTGACCTGGCTGGTTCCTCTCCAAGCCCTGCCCTTTGTGCACATCTGGAGAATTATTGTTTTTAGGACTTGCCTTGTCATTGATTTTGTAGTCTAACAAAGTTAAATACCTCAAAAAAGTCAGGGTTGATGAAGTATAGGGTTTTGGGCAATGTTGCCAGATAAATCCCTAAAAACACTGATTTGAATGCATTGTTACAGAAAATTATGTGACTTATTAATTTAATTATGCTTGCTACGTTCTGTTTTATTCTCTTACGAAAGCACTGGAGTGTGTGAAAACTTGAGTGTTTAATTGTGTGAGCGTGTGTATGTATGTATGTATGTTAATAAAGACGTTTTTCTACCTCAGTACTGGGATGTTAATTCTCTAGTTAAAGTATCTCAAAACAATTCAGAAATCAAGTCCAGCACACATACAACTACATATATTACAATCAATGTATACAACAGATTATAAGTAAAAGGAAAAATAATTTATACCAGTTTTGCCTGTCAGAGCTTCATCAGCACTTATTACAAATACTGCTACCAAACATATATGTAAGATACATAGAACACTTGTAAAATCCAGTTGAAAAATTAAAGAAATTTTAAGACTTTCAAAAGAAGAAATGATTGCAATACAAATTAGGTAATGTTTTTATTACATGTGAAATGTAAAAATAATGATGCACAGCTACTTTAATAAATAAGATATGAGGGTATGTAGCAGATTCTAAAGTATGCCCAAATCCAAATAAAAAAGAACCTTTTGTCAAATAATAAGTGACAGTCCTGATGGATAACTTCATGGAATTAAGAGGTTTGCAATCCTGTATACGCACGCATACAGGTACAGTCTGAAACATCGTATGCTCATATGAGTGAATGTTTTTTCAGGCTGTAAATAATCGTATGAGTGAACATTGTTTTCAATGGAGTTTTTGCCATCAGCATTTAGTGTGGGATCATAGTGCAACCAGGTAAGGGAATTAGCCCTTCACTGGCTGTTGTGTAATCTTGAAGTTAATATATATAATTAAAAGTGGGTGCAGGGTTCAGGGGGCCCCCTGCAAACAAAAAAAATATTTTTTGTTCTTTTCAGTCATTTTAGATTCTATTTAAAATGTTCTTCTGACAGTTAAAATTTTGAATATTCGGTATTTGATGATAAACTCTTACATACATGTATGTATGTATATATATATATATATATATATATATATATATATATATATATATATATATATATATATATATAGATTCACTTTGTAATCTAGAAATACTGAAATATCGAATTTCAGTATGCTGAGACTATAAAGTCAAAACACAAAAACACCGAAAACCACAATCACGAAACCCAAAACCGCAAAAGTTAAAGCACACACACACAAACACAACTACACCTACCTCCGCACAACAACACAAAATCATACACACACTTACTATAAGCAGGGGGCAAGCCCCCCCTGCACCCCCAACACCCCCTTATATATTCTAACTCCGAAGTCGCACCAAACACCAACACATACAAAACCCACCAACATACATTCCACACCTCCCTCGCACAAACACACATCACACAGATACAAACACCACCACTCTCAACACTGACACACTCACACTCTCACCTACATACCCTAACACACACCTAACACCCCTCTGACACACTCACAAACACACACTCTCCCCAAAACCCTTAAAAAAAACACTTGCCTAACATGCTGTCAGTATCGTGGGTTTGACATTTCCGGGTTCGATATTCTGCAATTTCACGCATCTGCAGATTCGACACTTTGGTCATGAGATACTGAAATTCGACATTTCAGTATTTCGAGATTCCAAAGTGAATCTAGATATATATGCGTACCTACAGACAAAATTTAATTGCCAGCACAAGTAATCATTTACCTGATATCAAATACTCCTTGTGTGTTGCCGGCAGTATAATGTTTAAGCTTCCAAATATAGTAACAATTCATACAGTTGCCTTGGAGATTTCAAAGAATAGGTTTAGGAGTCAAAATACGATACACAGAGTAGTAGAAAGTAAGTTGGGAGATGAGCAGTTCGGATTCAGATCAGGATGCAGCACAACTGATCTGATGTTTACAGTAAGACAGGTAATTGAGAAGAAGCTTGAGACGAGGACAGAGTCCAACTACAAATTCCTACACTTGGACAAAGCTTATGACAAGCTCCCAAGAAAGCCGACTTTCGCAGTACTGTAGTAGTCTGAAGTCTCAGAAACACTGGTGGAATTAGTGCAGACTATGTACAAGGTCCCAATGACTCATGTATAAACACTGTTCGGCCTCACAGAGGGGTTCCCAGTGGGAGTGGATTCAGCTCTGAGCCCACTGCTTTTCATACTGGTGGTTGACTACATTACAGACAAGTCAGAGGGAACAGATCAAATATTTGCTGTATGCAGATAATGTGGTATTACAGGCAGATGCTGAGCTAAAACTTCAGCAAAGGATAGGGGAATGGAATGCAAAACTGAAGGCACATGGGATGAAACTAAGTGCAGATAAGGCAGCGGTAATGATTGCAAATTGGGGAAATCAGAAGAAGCTGAGAACTGAGGTAGAAGGGAAGATAATGGAACAGGTTTCTTGCTTCAAGTATCTGGGAGAGGTGATTCAAGAGAAGAGAAGTCTGAATGAAGACGTCAAAGCTAGAATCAGAGGGGATGTAGCCAACTAGCACAGAGTGTTGTGTGTAGTCTAAGACAGAAGGATGCCAAAGAAGTGAAAAAGTAAAGTGTAAAAAAACAGTTGTGTGACCAGTACCACTGTATCGTACAGAAACCTGGGCAGTAAAGGCAGAGCAGACGAGAAAGCTAGAGGTGATGGAAATGAAATGCCTGAAAAGGGTGGTAGGATTCACACTGTGGGACAGATGAAGAAATGAGGACATAAGAGGAGAAGCCAAAGTAGCTCCAGTTGTAGAAAAGAACAAAGAGAACAGATTACAGTGGTTTGGCCGCATGTGCAGAAAAGCAGAAGGCAATCTTGGTGAAGAAGATTTGGGACAGACAGGAAGAAGTTAAGAGGAAATGAGGGTGTCCAGCAAAGATGTGGATGGATTGTGTGAGAGAAGATCTGCAACAGTCAGGCATGAGGGTAAAAAAACGCAGGAACGTGGCACTGAATCGAGAGAGATGGCGACAGTTAACACGATACCCCATACCTATGTAGAAATTTAACCCAGCTGAAAGTAATTTAAACTCAAATTAAGTGTAAAGGAAAAATAATCTTAGTTTTGCATCTAATAACAAAGTAGGACAATTATTAAAGTGAAACTTCTTATGGGATGGTGTGAGAGCTCGGAGTGTAATGGAACAATAAAATGGAAGTACACAAGTCAAACTCCATCCTTAAGGGCAGAGTTTGACTTCCATACTTCTACTCTAGCTTTTCAAACACACACCCAATGAAGAGTTAGTGTGTACGAGCAATCCCACATGCACACACACAAACACACACGTGCGCACACACACAGTGAGAGTGAAGAGTGAAAGCACGTGAGTGATCCCACACACACACACACACACACACACACAGTTATAGACATGAAGATGTAGACATAGCTATACAAATAATTTGTTTTTCACTTGATTCTCCTGTATTTCAGTATGAGATGGTCTTAAACCAGATAATACGCTCTAATACTCAAAACAGCCTAAGTAAATCAAGTTAAGCTGAAGCTGAACTAATTCCAGCAAAATACCTCAACCTCATTCTGAGTAGAAAAAACAAAAAAGTGAATAATGCAGCAGCATTTAACACTCTCGCATATTCATGTCCTATAAACTGAGATAGTTTTCCACCATTCTTTAGACTCCTGCAAGAGTAAGGGAAAACAATTTGCTTTATGCACAGCCAAAAGCTTTAATTATCACCTCACTGTTTACAAATGGAACAATTTAGAAAATGTCTGAGTTGTATCACTGATGTAGCTAACAAAACTAGGCATCATTTTGATAATAAGTGCAAAATAAATATCTGCATGGCTGCCATGCGCAAAACGTCTGTGATGAAGTGGGAAACTTTACTTATTTCGAAAACCTTGTGTATGTGTGTTTTTTTTTTCATTTTTGCACTTATTTTATTTATTTATTTATTTAACATTTGTTAACTAGGACAGTCATCGATCACAGAAGTTTCATTTCTAACACATGTGGCAGCCACACACATTTTTTAGGGTCTGCCCTCCTTGCAACACTTTAATAAAAGACTTTCGGCTTTTCCCAGTTAGGGGTCACCGCAGCGGAACTCCGGTCTGCTCATGATTGGCAGTGGATTTTTACGGTGCAGAGCTGCCAGCCCGACGCCCAACCTTCAACGATGGCATGCCCATTCAAGCTCGCACCTACCTGCATGTCTTTAACATCACTCGACCGGGGGGAGGACATGCAGACTCCACACAGAAGGCGTTCCAGCTGAGAATCGAACGGAAGAACCTCTTGCTGTGAGGCGACAATGCTAACCGCTGCACCACTGCAGTTTCACTTTAATAATGGGTGCTAACTCCATCACCACTTATTCCCTCAACCTTAAACCTACACCGTCATTAAAACTTTCCCATTACATTGCCACTATTCATATATTTGAGGCTAGTGTTATGGAGTGTTTTGGTGTTAATATTAGGAAGAGGAAATAGTTTACTTTTCTCACTATTATCGCATTCAATATTTTTTGTTTTTTAGGGTGGCACAGTGGTGCAGGGTTAATATTATCACCTCAACGAAAAAGGTTCTCTGGTTCAATTTTCTGCTGAGGTGCCTTCTGTGTGGAGTCTGCATGTTCTCCCCTTTTTTGCATGGGTTCCTCTGGGTGTTCAGTTTCTTTCCACATTCCAAACACATTAAGGAGCTTTTCTCCCCAGGCCTCCGGTGAAAATGGGCTCTGTTCTAGTCAGACTTTCCTAGTCAACAAATGTTAAATAAATAAATAAAATTTTTGTTTAGGGTATTGCATATGTTTGAACTTTTTTTGTCAGTGTTTTCAGTTTGACATGAAATTAGTTGGATTATACACAACAGAACCATATATTTTATATATATATATACATATATATATATATATATATATATATATATATATATATATATACATACATACATACATACATACACACACACAAGGATAAGCCAACAAATCCAACAAAAATAAGAGAGTACTTATGGGGGTGGAAACACTTTCTTGATCAGTCAGAGAGAGTGATTAGGGTAATGTTTGACATACATTGTACCTAAACTTGTTGAGAATGGTATTAATTACTAGGAATTTTGTGCTTTCTGAAAAGGTGTATGCAGATGGTATTATGTGTCTGATTAAGAAAAAGCCAAAGCTTAGTATAAAGAATTTGACTAAGCATATGAGGTAATGTCATTTATGTCCCAAGAACGAGGCAACGTTGTCGGTGATACCAGACGTTTGCCCAAACAAGAGGGGATCATTCTTTATAATACTAGAGTTAACTGTGATGGCATAGTAATTTATGCTACTAATTTATTTGTGTCTTATAAAGCCCAGTTCCCATTAATTCTTCCAAGTTAATATGCTATTGCACAGCAGATACATTGAAAATACTCAGTGCAATTCTGTTCCAGATTCAAGCGTGAAATGTATTAGATAAATGGGAACTAGTCACACAGAAATTAAGTTACTATGCATACTAATACAATACTGATGCACATGAATAAGGCAAGACTTTATGGTATCAATAATATCAGAAAAAAGCTCAACAGAACTGTTAGGAAAGAAACTGTAAATGAATGCACAATTTAAGAGCTCTTCACAGATATATGCAGGTTTGTTATCAATAGTATTGGCAGGAGATGAGTCACATGCACTTTATTGACTATAGTCTACCTGATTTTAAAGGAATGATTACAAAAGATGGTAACAAAATGCTTGTCAAAACTTGTCTAAATTTAGAACTCTTGTATTGTAATACATACCTTCTGTAACTTGATCGAGTCTCACTACAAGCTATCTGAACCGTTACAATACTATAACCTTTGTATAAGAAGTAATCAGAAGCTGCATCAGAGACTTGTGCACCATTCTGAGCTTGTATACAGATCCACTTTAATTTCCGAAATCTATATCTCAGAATATTATGGATTCTAGTAGAAAAATGATGACTAAAAGCCTGCAAAAAATAATTCTTTGTGACTGTTTTACAATATAGAGCTATCAATTATGATTCTTACAGGAGGAATATATAGCGATAATAATGTCCATGGACCTAGAAGAATTACCTTTTATAATTAGATGGACTAGGCAGAAGAATTTTCTTATGACAGGAAATACTGTAGTTTTATTGGCCATTCTGGGTCAATTCCAAAAACTCCTTCATCTTCCTCTCTTAAAACCTGGTTGCCTCGTGGTTTTGGCGTCTTTTCAGGCTTGTTGGCTGTTGGTGAAGCACCCACCAAGAGGAGAAAACGCTGAGAGAAGAAAGGAGCCACTTTTGAGACTTTAAGTATTTTTCCTCTGTTTATTTGCTAAGTTTTTCTGCATAGCCGCCTATTTTGAGCATTTTCTGCCTTGTTAAATTTGATTTCTGCATTAGTAACTGTATTTAGAGCACAACCTAGAGCTGTTTACTGAATTTCCTGTTTGCACTTATTTTTAAAATCGTTTTTTTCTCAAAACTTGCATTTTATCTGTCTTTGGCCTAGCACTCTTGTGTGGGGTCATTTACTGCACTGCTATAACTTGCTGATACTTGTTAACCTCTGCTATCTCTGAAAAAACAAAAAAAAAAACAAAAAAAATCTTGCTTTTTTTCCCACTTTTCTGAGATTTAAAAAAGTGCATTTACAGGCTTGCTGTTCTTGAACTGTTTGTAAGTTTCTGTGAGGCCATTTTTTGCTTGGGCTAAAGGAAAGTCTCTCTGTTGATCAGTGGCAGTGAAAAACATTGAGCAGCCTGTCTGCCCCTGTGGGAGTGGTTACTGACTTGAAACTGTAGTTTTATTGGCCATTCTGGGTCAATTCCAAAACTCCTTCATCTTCCTCTCTTAAAACCCTCTTTTGCGCGGTTTTGAGCATAGTGCAACAACGGGCAGCGCTGCCTAATTGGGTTTAAACTATTCCTGGCTCCACAAAGTCTGCTCTTCACTTTTTCCCTTAGAACTGCTCTATCTCTCAATTTAAACACCATATTCTCATTCTAAGGCCCTTCACTGGTCCAATTAAGTAATCCTACAAGTTAGCACTATTAAACCATAAGCACTACTTACTCTTATACTCTCTAAGATTACCCTGTCCTCTATTGGTCCGTCTTAAATTCAGTTTCCCTATTACTCTAGCATGTCCAAAGGTCAGTCAATGGTTTCCTCTCCAGTCCAGCTGGTGAATCTGGGAATTTTGAGGCAATGTTACAACTGTCTCATGTACACAGACAACCCTCTCCTCCTCCAAACAGGTTCAAATATATGTGAGAGATGCAACTATTTAGCCAAACTGGAGGCTGAGCTCTCTCATCTCAAAACTGGTGTAACTAGTCAGGATGAGAAGGTAACCTCACACAACACAATTCCAGTATCACATAGTCCCACCACATCAGCGAACCAAACACATAAATACACAAAAACATACTCGGAGGCTCTAAATAAAAATCTACCTAAGCAACAGAGACCTCCAAAGCAGACATCCAAGCAAACGCTACCGCAAAACAAAACACACACAACACATAACCCACTAAGTCAGTGTGCCAAGCAGCTACAGCCCTTAAGGCTGAATAACACACCTGATACTCTTGTTATAGGTGACTCCATTGTCAGACACACTGATGTCCCGCTCACCAGGCTGAATAAAGAGAAGGTCACAGTGAGCTGCCTGTCGGGCGCTAGGATCCGCCACATAACGCAAGCACTCAGGTCACTCCAAAGCAAATACAAATATGACTCAGTCATTGTACATGCTGGTGTGAATGACCTGAGATGTACCTCCCTGGACTACATGAAAAGAGACATAGAGGAGCTCTCTGATCATGTAGCCCAGGCTGGTATGACCCTGACCTTGAGCAGCATCTTACCCTCACCTAGAATGATGCCACAGTACAAAGACAAAATGATTGATTTTAACAATTGGCTAAAATTTTGGTGTCATTCAAAGGGGATCCAGTGTCTGTCAGCCTGGGATGACATGCTCGACAAGCCACGTTGCTTCGCTAGGGACAGCTTGCACCTGTCACCACTGGGCTTTTGGATATTGGCAAAGGCTCTTGCCTCCCTCATAGTGCCTTTTTTAGGCAAGGCTCAAAAGTCAAACCCACCCCCAAGACAGCACAAGGAACAAGAAACTAAGGGTAATGCTGCTAAACGTCAGAAGTCTTAACCTCAAGATGTACGCACTCGAAGCTCTCCTCAGTATGGAGAACATCGATATCTGTGCAGTGACAGAAACCTGGTTCAAGGCTCCAGAGAGCACCCCAGCACTACCAGGCTATACCTCATATCATGCTTTTCGGCCCCAAAACCCGGACCGAACCACAAAAGGAGGGGGAGTTTCCATATTTATCAAGGATATCCACACCTCCAGGTTAGTGGCATTGCACGAAGTATCGGAGACCATCCATGTGCAACTAACAGTGGGCAAGACTGCTTTTCAGTTTATAGCATCCTACAGACCACCCTCTCAAAGTCAGGAATCCCATTTGGCTTTCCTGAAAACATTGGAGAATATGAAGATCTCTCCGAACACCATTATATTGGGCAACTTCAACTACCCAAACATTGACTGGAAGCACTACTCAAGCCCCAGCACCTTAGCCCAAAGATTCCTGGAAATTATAAACTCAAATGCTATGGAACAACTAGTCACCACTCCCACAAGAGGGGACAACATACTAGACCTGATCATTACCAACATGGGGACTCTATGCTCCACACCAGAAGTATATCCCTCATTGGTAAGATCAGACCATAAATTAATTTCACTGGATGTCCACATCCCGACCCCACCCCCAGCCCAGAAAACCACAGTGAAAAACTTCTCAAAAGCAAACTTCTCAAAAGCAAACTTCTCACTTCTCAAAACCGAAGTGGAATCCTTCAAGGCCCCAGGGCCAGTGGAAACTACAGCCCAAACTGCAGAATCCTATATAAATGCATTCTACGGACATCTCCAGGAATGCATGGATCATGCTATCCCAAACAAAACCAAGACCCAATCATCCAAAGGCAGGCGTCCAGTCTGGTGGACCCCTGCCATAAATAAACTGTACAACAGAAGGAGGAAGCTACTACATGATAGAGCAAAATCCCTAATAGGGAAGGCATCTCTGATCAGTACTAGCAAAAAATTACAATCCCTCATAAAATCCTCCAAGGCCAGCTTCGAGAGAAAAATTGCACAGGACACCAAAGACAATCATAAGGCTTTTTTCAGTTATGTTAGAAACCTGGGAAGCAACTCCCAGACTTGTTCTGAGTTGATTCTAAACGACAAAAAATACACTGAACCCGCAGACATCGCCAATATCCTGGCAGACAGGTTCAGTGCAAACTTCTCCACCCCCTCCCCCCCAAAAGAGCAAATATCTATCCCGGCAGAGGGCTGCCTCCCAAACATCTCAGATGCTCAGGTGAAGGTTGCCCTCTCCAAAGCAAAAAACACTACTTCCATGGGACCAGATGGTGTCCCAGGTTGCGTCCTACATGAACTACAAGAGGAACTAATCCCTCAAATAAAACAGCTATACAATCTCAGCCTCACTACAGGATATGTGCCCACAGAATGGCGTACAGCAACAGTGGTCCCACTCCACAAAGGTGGAGCATCTACGGACCCTGGAAACTATCGCCCCATAAGCCTGACTAGCTTAGTCTGCAAGGCTATGGAGAGGATCATCATGGAGCTCATAAACAAAGACATTGGGGACCTACAGCCACTAGATCCTACCCAGTTCGGCTTTGTCAAGGGCAGATCCTGCCTTTTGAACCTGGTTGACTTCTTTGAAACAGTCACCAAAGCCATAGATGAAGGGAAGGTAGTCCACACAGCCTATCTGGACCTTGCAAAGGCATTTGACACAATACCCCACTCGGGCAACATAGATAAGCTATCCAGCTTAAATATAAACCCCTATGTCACAATATGGGTCGCAAACTGGCTCAAAGACAGAACCCACAGAGTGAGAGTTGCTGGAGCCATGTCAGACTCAAAACCGGTCACAAGTGGCGTCCCACAGGGTTCTGTCCTGGGACCACTCTTGTTCGGTATATACTTTTCCGAGGTACAGGCAAACGTGGGAGGACTATGGCTCACCAAGTTCGCAGATGACTGCAAACTGGGCGCCATAATCAACTCTCCAGCTGACACAAACATCCTTCAAAAAGGTCTCACAGAGACAGATAATTGGTGCCAGTGCCATGGTTTAAAGCTAAATGCCAAAAAATGTATAGTCATACCCTTTGGCAAAAACAATGTGCCCACAAATTACCACATAGGCGGAAACCCATTAAGTACAGAGAAAGTTATTAGGGACCTGGGGACCCAAGTTGATAGCAATCTCTCCTTTGAAAACCACATTGCCAAAGTGGTTAGAAAGACCTTCTGCATAGCCCACCTCATCACGAAGGGTTTCACATCTAGATCAAGAGAGGTAATCATGCCCCTTTATTCATCCCTCATCAGGCCCATCATAGAATACAATGCCCCTTTTGGGATGTACCTTACCCGACACCTGCAGCAATTAGAAAGACCCCAAAAGTATCTCACCAAGAGGATCAAGGGTCTCAAACAGATGCCATATACTGCTCGGTTAAAAAAACTCCAGCTCTACTCAGTTGCATACCACCTACTTCGAGGTGATCTATGCCTGACATACAGAGCTATGTCAAATCCAGAATTAATGGACATGCTCCACCTCAGTAAATCTAAATCCCTTAGAGCCACACGCTCGAGGGACTTGAACCTCAGCACAGAAATAAATAGAACTTGCTGGAGGGACAGGTTCATAACCCAGAGGCTCCCTTCACTCTGGAATAGAATTCCAGTTCATGTGAGTCAAGAAGAATCTCGATAAGTGGATGGGGGATCGTAGGTTTGTCCCAGGGATTACTCCCGTGTCACTATTAGACAGAGGCACAGTAAACTAAACCTTAAAAAAGGGCACAGTATACTCAAATCAAGGGGTGGCGTAAGCCATACAGAATCGGGCTAGGCTTATAATTGCCCCAGGGCAGATAGCTTAGTATGAACCTATGAACAAAAGTGTTTCCTTCCCTAATAATCATGACTGTTTTGCGGAAGGTGGTGTTTATATGGTAGGCACAGAGGGTGCACATCTTTCAAATGCCTCAACTTTGTAGTCTTAAGCTTTAGACTATGGTTCTTGCACCATAGTTAGTACATATCAGGCCTTTCTGGAAGATTTGGAAGGTCTTTGCAGAGCTGATATCTTCATGTTTGTAATGATCTGCGAACTTGGTTAGCCTAGTTAGCCAAAGACCCCTGACTTCAGTTTTGACATCAGAAATGTAAATACCAAATAAGTTAGGCACTAGTACTAAGCCTTGTAGAAGAGAATCTGCCTCCCAGCCCTAAATGACTGGGTTCTGTCTGTGTGCCAGATTACATATTGATTTACTCTGTTTGATTTATTTGTCAATCATGCTCCATTTTCAAGTGGTATCAAAGTCATTGACCAGGTCACGTAAGCTATGTGAACAAATTTGCTGCCAAGTAATGCTTCAGTAACATTTTTAAAGAATCTACTAAATTAATAAGGCTGGGTCTTCCTTTTATGAATCTTAACTAGATTGCGTCAAGAGGTTGCAAGCCACCAATATATTTGTTTATGAATTTCATAATGACATTACAGTTAATGCTGGTATGTCATTTTGGCCTATAGCTGTCAGGATCAGTAGCAAGGCCACCATAGTGGAATAGGATGACCACAGCTGTTTTCCACACCTCAGGCATGAAACCACTGAGAGGCTGAGGTTTAAAAGATTTAGGAGTGAATTGATGAGGTAGTGAGCCATACTGAAAAGGAATCACCTTGGCACATTTTCAGGACTATAAAGCCAATGCTTACAGCCTTAGGATTTGCTCTGAGGTGACTTTTCCAGGGGTGTGGGCATGATTGCATGTGGAGGGAAGGTAATGGAATGAGGTGACCTATGACCTGTGGCTAATGAAATTGGCTGATTATAACATCTGTGTAGTTGTCAAATAATGCATTTATAAGACAACCCTCCAACAAAAGCCAAACCTTATATAAATATTACACTGTAAAAAGGGGCTAGACTAAATGCAACAAGTGTAGTAGTATTGCTTTTTGGATAAAAAAGCACCACCACTTCAAACTGATAAAATAATAAAAGATCTTGGCACCTTGGACAACAGCTCCCTCTCTTAACCACCATATGTATCATCATTAGTCAGAAACAACTCCTGTTTATCACAGCCAATAAGCAAGGACATCATATCCAGGTTTAAAGATGTTTCTGTTCCTGTATGCATAGCTCTAATTAGACCAGTTATTGAGTAAATTTTCTCCCTTTGAGATGCACCTGTCCAGGTACAATACCCAACTAGAAAGACCCCAGTGGCACCTGACTAAACAGCTTACTCACCTTAAATATTCTTGTATATCAAGGCAGATTTAAACTCTATCTCTATACTCTGTCTTCTATAGGCTCTTATACAGTAATGTGTTTTGCATTCTACTCTCTTAAAGACTCAACCCTCCCAGATATTTTACATCTCCATAAGACCAACAGCTCTGTAAACATTAGATCTAAAGACTTAAACTTCAGCCAAAATAGAAACAAAACATGGAGGGACTAGATTCATTACCCAATGTTTACATCTTCATGGAATAAACTCCCTTTATAATTTAAACAGAGTGACACCTTTTCATCTTACAAAAGCAACTTTTCCTATTAGATGGGCACTCACAAATTGATTCCAACCCTGTTTGTAGCAGGAGGTGCACCATTAGGAAAAAACTGTCTCATATCAATTGTCTTGCAATTCCTATAATCTATGGTCCTATACCTCTTCAGGTAATCAACTAGCTAAGTTTGCATTTAGAAAATGTCTGAAAAACAGTAGAGTTTGTGGACAGTTTGGGTTACGTCCTCATGACAAGTGGTATCAATTGACTGATGGCCAGGTGTGACTAGTGATGGGGCAACTACAGGAGACAATAATGGGACTACATCTGTGACACTTTGGGTCCAGTAAATTTGAGCAATTAGTAGAGGACTGGGATATCTGGTATAAAAAGTTTGCACTAATGAAATGTAGGAAGCACAGTGCATATTATTTGTGATACTGAACAATTTAAAATTTATGGACATGTATTTGAACTAAATAAGTGTTTGCTTGGTTGGTGAGAGACTCTAGTATGCTTAGATATGCCACATAGATTGTGGGTGTCACAGATGGGGTTTTCTACTTGGCTAGGATAATTACAACAGATTGTATTAAGCTTTTCTAGCATGTGGAGTAGTTCAAGGCCATTATCTTACCATATCAGTTTTGGTCTGATGGGACTGAGTAAGAATATGGACACATCACCATGTATAACAAAAGCACTCTTAGTAGAGGGCGTACCTCTTAACTCTCCAGATTTTCACAGAATGTGTAGATTGTTTGTCTCATATTTATGGTCTGATGCTCATAAAATTTGTGGTTTTCTGGCATATCACTAAATAATGACATACATTTGAGTTTCAGAGTTCATATCCTTCAGAAAATGCATGCAAACACAAATCATGTTATTCTAGCAGCTTTCTTAGAGCAATATTTAAATGCTGTCCCTATTTTTGGGGTCTTTGTGCCCCCATTATTTTAGGCTTTTTCCAGATTTTTTGAACTAAGAGACTGAGAGGTATGATCGACAGTCTGTGTCTGGACTGACTGCCTACCTTCTTTCACAGGGTATGTTTTCATTGCATTGGAACCATGTTTCACTGATGATACATAACCTTTGTCAATATTTTCTAGGGTTAAGAGGGTTTCTATGGAAGGCAGTGCTACTTTTATACTATCCTGACATGATATGGTATGACTAGATTGTAGGTGGACTAATCTGACATACATTTGCTAGTGCTTGTGTCATATATCTATGCCCAGTGCACTTGTGAGGCTTTCTGTATTAAAGTTTTAGGATCACAAAACATCTTAGTGGTAGTCAGTGTTGTAAAGTAGTTAATTCCTTAATCGGACATGCTTAAAACTCAGATATTTGGTCATATCATAATAAAAGGAGATTGACTGATTTAGTCAAACAGAAAGAAAGATTGTGGAGTTTAAACACTGGAGGTCAAATATTTACCTGATTTAAATCTGGACCCACCCCTTTCCCCATAGTTTTTCGCCACTTTTCATCAATTTGATGACAGTGTGGGTTTCCTTCGGGTGCTCCGGATTCCTCCTACATCCCAAAGACATGCTGTATGTGAATTGGACACACTAAGTTGGCCCTAGGCGTGAGTGTGTGTGTGTGTGTGCCTTCCATAGAAGGTTGGGTGCCGGGCTGGTAACTCGACACTGTAAAACTCTACTGCCGATCATGAGCAGACAGGTCATCTGCTGTGGCAACCCCTAACCGGGAAAAAGCCGAAAGAAGATGACAACATGTTAATATACTTAAGACACCAGATGGCAGTATGGACCCATTTCAGTATTTTTCCACCTTACACTGTATAGGACAGTCAACTTACAGGCATTCTTATATATTTTAATGATGAATGTTTATTATTTTGCAATGCAGTACCTTTTTATTTTTATTTTTTGACCCCTACTACATTTCTTATTTTGATATCTTAAAATGTCTTCTAATAGTTATTGCATTATAAACATTATAATTTGTTTTTGCATTTTTTAGTATAGATGCATAATTATTTAACTTGTATTTAAATCAGTTTTTCTAGGCAAAAGTTTTCAGACTTTATTTTTGTAATATGTTCACAGGATTTGCAGGTATAAGACTTGGTAAATGTGATTTTTACATGTACTGTTGAAGCTGTACTAAGTCAAACAAGTCTTGAGGAGTTCTTTAGTTTTATTTACAGACATTATAGTTATTCTGTGAACTGTAGTCTTGCGTGTACTAGACCGCAGCATTCTGAAATATCTGTCTCTGCTTTGTGCACTGTTCAAACAGTAGGCAGTCTCCTCTATTATCACTTTTCTGAAAGCTGTTTTAAATGAAAACAGTTTGATGTTGCTTTTGACAAATATTCTGAATTTCTGCATTCACCCCCTCAAGGGTTTTCCCATCTTTTTATCCCCTCTTGCCCATGTTTTTATGTTGGGAAAAACAGAGAGGATGTTCAAAAAGAGAACATATGAACACATATATGACACCTCCATATGAACGAAATGAAAAATGTGGGTCATTTGACAAATTCAAATTCCATATTATTGGTATAATTCCAAAATGCCCCAGGGGTGGTGACTAGAAGACAAATTTGGAGTACAGGGAACTGTACTGGTGACTTAGGCTTAATGCCATAGCCCCCCAGGGCTTAATGTGTCCGTATCAATTGCTCCAGTTTTGAAGATGAGTGCTGTAAAGCTGTAGTTATTTTACATTCTATATTTTTATATTTCTAAATTTGACAGATTCAAAAAGCTTTTTTAAGCTTATTAATTTATGATATTAAGAATGTATATATGGCTTACAAGGATTTTTTTATTAACAATTATTATTTATTTATTTTACATTTGTTCACTGGGATAGTCTGACTGGATGCATGTCCATTTTCAGTGAAGGCCTGGGGAGAAAAGCTCCGAGGTAGAACATACAGTAAAAACCACAAAATGATTACAAGTTACTCACAGTTTACTGGCTCCAGTTGAGCAAGCGGATAATATAATCATACATTTTTAAAACAGTGTTGACAGATTGACTAGGCAATGTAACATGATTACAGACTACAAAGGAGGATCTAGTCGGGCTTTGAACAAGAACATAGCCAGTGAGTTTTAAAGTATAGCTTGAGGCTTTTTTTTTTGATCTGAGTAAGAGAGGGTTCAAGAGTAAGATCAGCAGGAAGAGAATTCCAAGTTTTGCCAACAGAGTTAGCAATCAGACAGTCCCAGCAGAGTTGTTGATTTTGGATGTTTGAACCAGTAGTTTATTACAAGAGTGAAATGACCTCAGGTTTCTATAAGGGTTGATAATATTTTTAAGTGCAGGTGTATTATCAGGGTGGTTGAGAACTTTCTTTCAATTATAAGCTGGCTGTACTGAAGTAGGCTAGGCAATTCTAGCCACGCCATAAGATTTAGGTTGTGACAGTGGTGGGTCCTATAGGCCATGCCTGTTGCAAATCTAGCAATATGGTTATAACATCTGGAGAGTTTGCTAAGAGCAGATCTGTTCAAATTAGTGAGTAGAGGGGAGGCATAGAAAAGAGTGGAGAGTAGAGGGGTACAAGCAATAGCAGTCTTTCCAAATAGAGTAAGGAAAGGTTTGATCTTATAGAGGGAGCCGTTTTTTGTTAATGGTGTTGATAGTTTGACATGGATATCCAGTTTGAGGGTGTTGTCTACTGTGACACCTAAGAGTTTGGTTTGCACATCTGGGGAGATAATGGTACCATTATTAGATCTTATCGTAAAGAGTAGTGAGGAAGACTTACAAGTCGGGGAGAAAAGAAGCAACTTTGTTTTGTTAAGATTTAATATCAGCTGACAGTTAGAGAGCCAGTCTTCAACTATATTGAAAGTATTCTGGATTAATGTCATTAGATCTGTCAGGGAGGTGGCTGAACAAATCAAGGTGGAGTCATCCGCATATTGGATACAGGTAGCATTTGGGATGGCACTGGGAAGGTCATTAATAAAGAGAGAGAAAGAAGGGGTCCTAGTATGGAGCCATGGGGGACACCTAGGTTGACAGGTAGATGGGTTGATAGTTTGTTCTGCCATAGGACGGTTTGTTGTCTGCCACACAGGTAAGATTGGAACCATTGAAGCACATGGCTATTTAGTGAGAATGCCTTAAGGGTGTGCATGAGTATTTGGTCGTTGACCATATTGAAGGCCTTGGAAAGATGTAAAAAGAGGGCTGAGGAAAGCTTGCTGTTATTTTGGTTACAGAAGGATAGGAGGGCTGAGGTGGTACTGCAGTGTGGTCTAAAACCATGCTGAGAGTTAGCCAACAGCTTATTCTGGCTAAGATAATGCATAAGATGTTTATGGTCACACGTCTCCATAATTTTAGCCAATGGTAACAGAATAGCTATGAGTGTAAAGTCTAACTGTTCGAAGGAGTTGCATCCTTTATGGAGTGGTATTACATGAGATATCTTCCAAATAGAGGGGATGGTGGCTTCAGATAAGGTTCTGTTGATTATGATGGGAATGGGGTATGCTATGGCATCTGCTGTTTTTTGCAGATACTTTGATGGAAGGAGATCAGCTGCTAGAGTAGTTGGTTTTAATTTCTTAATTAGAGATCTGATAAGTGATGCAGAAACAGACTGAAAGCTAAAGGAGAGTGGGGTATTGGCTGTGGCAGAATTTCGGCTGGAGGAGCTGGGTGCCAGTTGGCTGGCTAGGGATTGGATAGTCTCTGTGAAGAAACTATTGAAGGTATTTGCAATATCTTCTAGGGATTTATGGTTGGAAGCCAACTGGGTAGTAGTCGAGACCTGTCCTGGGTAAAAAAGTTTGTTTATTCCAGCCCAAACCTTTTGAGGTTTGTTGTGATGTTTTTGTTGCAGATGGTAGTAGAAGTTTTCTTTTGTCTAGTATAATAGATTTTTTGTTTGATTTCTTAGCTGTTGGTATCTGAGTTGATCTAGTGGGTCTTTTGTGGCATGCCATTTATCCCATGCCTTATTTCTAGCTATGATTTTAGATTTGGTCTCTTGAGAGCCATGGTGCAGTTTTTGTTTTGGTTCTAATGGAGCGAGAAGAAGCGTGAGAATCCAGAATAGTAAGGAGTATGGAATTAAAGTATGCTACTGCATCATCCAGTGAAAGGTGCTTTAGGATTGACCAATTGCAAGCTTTAAGTTCATTTTGAAAATTGGTGGAGCTGAAGTTGTTATTATTTCTGATGGTTTTAAAGGTGGTCTGGTGGGGGTTGTTCACCTTGTGGTTGATAATGTACATAATTAAGTGGTCACTTAAGTCATCTGGGAGGGTCGCTGACCTGTACATATAGGGGTGTCTGTTGATAAGTATCCAATCTAAGGTACTGTCTTTGTTATTGGGCTTGCCTATCCTGGTGGGGGAGGATATGAGCTGTGTAAAACCATGTAGGTTGACATGGGTTATAGGAGATTCTGAGGAGCAGGTGTTCCAATCAATGTTAAAATCTCCAAGCACCATAGTTTTTTGGGGGTAGGTACTGGATAACCAGTGAAGGATGTCCTCTAGGGTGTTTGCATTATTGCCTGGGGTAATGTAAACGCAGACAATGTTTATGCATTTGTTATTGCTAATCAGTAGTTTGGTAATAAGAATTTCTGCAATTATTAAACTGGGGTGGTTGTAGGCAGACCGTAGTAACATCTAGTGTATTTTTATAGAGTACAGCTACCCCACCACCCTTCCTAGTAGTACGATCTAATCTAGGTATGTCGTACCCTGGTAGTATTACCTCATTGTTACAGTACACCTACCCCACCACCCTTCTTAGTAACACAATCTAATCTAAGTATGTTGTACCCTGGTGGTATTACCTCATTGTTACAGTACAGCTACCCCACCAACCTTCCTAGTAGTACGATCTAATCTAAGTATGTGGTACCCTGGTGATATTACCTCATTGTTACAGTACAGCTACCCCACCACCCTTCTTAGTAGCACGATCTAATCTAAGTATGTTGTACCCTGGTGGTATTACCTCATTGTTACAGTACAGCTACCCCACCACCCTTCCTAGTAGTACGATCTAATCTAAGTATGTCGTACTCTGGTGGTATTACCTAATTGTCTTTAGTTACTGGTTTTAGCCAGGTCTCAGTAAGACATAATACAAGAAATATTGCTTTGTGATTGATTTACACAAGTACATTTTTAAATGATAGAAAATGTGACTTTAAGAATTTGAACTGTAGTAGGCTAACAAGATGATTGGCAAGGTGATAGATTTAAATTAAGGTTTTGCCACTTCCGCCTTGTTCTAATGAAGTCTTGTATTTTACATGATGAAAGTACTCAACACACATTGTTTTTAACATTAAAGAATTTAACAAGGTTTACAGCAGATTCTTGTGCCTACGTCCTTTATGCTGCTTGAAAGACTTTATTTATTTTTTTCAAATTTGTGAGTGTTTCAGCCCATTTTTCTCTTGGTCATAATTGTTATTCTATTTATTTTGTTTGACTTGTTATATACATATGTATGTGTGTGTATGTGTATATATATGTATATATATATATATATATCATAGGAGGTTACTAGGCTAATGACCTTGGGGCCCTTACAAGCCTAGCCAAGAGTTTATCCCAAAAAGAGACCTGAGTCAGTACCTGTCACCCCTATCAATGAGGACACAGGTGGAATCCCTGGGACAAATTTGTGGTTTCATCCACTCATCTAGATTGTGCTTGAAGAGGGTCAGCGAGGTGCTCTGTTTAACGTGTATGCAAAGTCTGTTACAGAGGCAGGGCCTGGGTAGCCTCTGGGAGACAAACCTGTCTCTCCAGCAAGTTTTGTTGATGTTGCATATTAGATTCAGGCCTTTCCAGTGGGTAATGCGTGAGGAGTTAGATTTATAGATATGGAGCATTTCTAGTAGGACAAGTTCCAAGATTGCCTTGTAAGTGAGACACAGATCATCTCTGATCAAGCTGTACGATACTGAGTAGAGTGATCGTTATTTGAGCCTCTCCATATAGGACAGGTGTCTGAGGCCATGAATTTTTTGTGAAGTATTTCTGTGACCTTTCCAGTTGGTGCAGGTGTTTGGAGAGGTACATACCAAACTGGGCATTATACTCAATTACTGGTCTAATGAGGGAGGAGTATAGAGAGGTTATCACTTCCTTTTTTCTGGATGCAATCCTTTTTCCTTATGAGATGAACCAATTAAAAGGCTTTTCTGACCACTGCCGCTACATGATTGTTGAATGTGAGATTCTTATCGACATGAGTACCCAGGTCTCTCACCAGAGGTTGTGTGATTATGGGGTTGCCATTAATGTGGTAATCAGTAGGGGCCGTGTTTTTGCCGAATGGTATGATGATACATTTTTTTGCATTTAGCTTGAAGCCATGACTTTGGCACCAGTCATTAGTTGCTGTGAGACCCTCTTGCAGTATGTTAACATCATTTGGGGAGTTAGTGACAGCACCCAACTTACAGTCATCTGCAAACTTGGTTAGCCACAGGCCTTTTGTCTTTGCCTGGAGCTTTGAGAACTAGATGCCAAACAGTAGGGTCCCAGGACAGATCCCTGGGGAACTCCACTAGTGACAGGTCTGCTATCGGAGGTGGAGACACCTATTTTGACCTTAAGGGTCCTATCGGTGAGCCAGTTGGCCACCCACCTGATGAGATAGGGATTTATGCCAAGTTGTGTTAGCTTTTCACTGATACCCAAGTGGGGGATTGTGTCAAAACCCTTGGCCAAGTCAAGGTATATACATACATACATTTCAAGCATGGGCATAAATGCCCTTCGAGCTTGCCAATATTCCAAAACACTTGTTCCCATAATAAGTGCCCAGGTTGTTCTTAAAAATATCTAAACTTGTGCTTACTTTAATGTAATTTGGTAGTCTGTTCCATGCATCAGCTACTCTGTCAGAGAACCAATTAGTACACTTCTTATTCCTATAGAATCTTCTACACAGGTTGTCGATGATTCTCTAGTACTTTTTGATAACCCCAAACATTCCCATAGGTAGTTGTCCCTAAATGCCCTGTATACATGAATAAGATCTCCTCTTAAATATCTGTAAGAGACACTGTATAAGTTCAAATATTTTAGTCTTTCATAGTAACTTAGATTTTCACATCCGTGGATGCCCTTGGTATATTTCTGCTGCACTCTTTCCAGTTTACTCATGCTTGTCTTCTTATAGGGTTTCCATATTGTTATTCCATACTCAAGTTTGGGTCTAATGTAACTAACAAACAATGACTTCATTATTTTTAATTTACTAGACTTTATAAATCTTTTTATACAACCTATAGTTCTATAACTATCATTAACCAATTGGCTGATACGATTAAAAAAGCTCATAGCTGAATCTACCCATATACCCAGGTCCTTAAATGAGTCTACAGTTCCAATCACTGTGTGCTATATTAAATATTCACCTTTCAATTTATGTCTCCCAAATCTCATATGCTTAGTTTTTGATGTATTTATCAGCATATTATTCTTGTGTGCCCAAATGGTCAATTTAGTCAAGTTATTTTGCAGACATGCCTTATCTGTAACACATGTAATCAGTTTACCCAATTTCAGGTCATCTGCGTATAGACTGTAAAACACTTCAGATGAAAAAGTTGGGTCTGAAAGATACAATCTATAAAAGTAAGGGCCTACGACAGAGTCTTGTGGGACACCCTGACTGAAACCAAGGATTTCACCTGTCCAGCTGCTGTATGTTACTTGCCATGTCCTATTTGTAAGCCATACAGCTATCCATATTATCAAAAGTACATCAATCCCTAGTTGTAATAATTTATTGATCAGTGTTTTGTGTATGACCCTGTCAAATGCTGAAGTTAAGTCTATATAAATTACATCACAGCACAATTTTTCATTCATAGTTGTTATTATATTGTTATAGAACATTATGTTACAGGTGGTAATAGATCTATTTTCAACATATGCTTGCTGAGATATGGTTTCTAGTCCCAACCTATCCAGTGCTGACAATAACTTATCCTATACTACCTTCTCCATTAATTTTACACAACATGAAAGTAGACTTAAGGGTCTGTATGATTCTAGGTTTGTCCTACTCCCCTTTCCCTTAAAGACAGGTTTAATAAGAGCATGTCTCCAATCTTGAGTAATCTCCCCACATTTATATGACCTAGTGAATAATAGATATAATGGTAGTGTAAGTTCTTGCTGAAGTGTTCTCAGGTCATTGTTACTAATTCTGTCTCCTCCCTGTGCTTTGTTTGGATCCAGTTTGTGCAGTTCTTTTTTGATAAAAATCTAATTTGATTCCAGTAACTGGGGTTACCTGGATGTCACTAGGACAAGTTACCGCTTTTGTGGATGCAAATTGCTTTGCATAAGATTTTATAAATATATCTATACATTTTAGAATCTGCACACAGTTTATCAGTTTGTGTAAGGTAAGCTGTATGTACTGACTTGCCTTTATCCAGGGCCTTGGTGACAGTCTCAAAGATGTCAACAAGGTTCAACAGGCAAAATCTGCCCTTTACAAATCCGAACTGGGTTGGGTCAAGTGCTTGGAGATTGCCTATGTCCTTGTTTATGAGATCTATAATAATACTCTCCATGGCTTTACAGATCAGACTTGTCAAGCTATAGTATGCTCAATGGCAAAGCCAGTTCTTGCTGAATATGGTGCAGAATACAGCCTGGGATACTATCAGGTCCCATGGAAGCTGTGTTCTTTGCCTTGGATAGGGCCTTTAACACTTGATCTACTGAAATGTGAGGTGCAGGAAAAGTATCGGGGATGTCAAAGGGCCTTTGAGGGGGGATGGGGAGTGAAGTTTGTGCTGAACCTATCTGCTAGCAGGTTGGCTAAGTCAACAGAAGCAGTGTAAGTGGTACCATTAAGTACTAATTCAGAACAAACCTGAGCTTTGCCATGGAGGTTCCCGATGTAACTAAAGAAGGCTTTGTGGTTTCCCTTTGTTTCAGAGGCTAGTTTCGATTCATAATTGGCTTTGGTGGTTTTCACTAGTGATCTAATTTGCTTGTTGAGGCTAAGGAGGGAGTTTTTCAATTTGGAATTTGTTCCTTTTTGCCCTTGGACAACAGTTTCTTCCTTTTGTTGTAAAGCCTGTTGATAGAGGATGTCCACCAAACAGGTTTGTGCTTCCTTGAGGAGCAGGTTTTAGTTTTGTTGGGTATGGCTGAGTCCATGCAGTTGTACAGGTGTTTGTGTACTACATTGGCATACTGTTCAGCATAGTTGTCTGCATCCTCTGACGGGGGCAGTGGTATGAAGCTACAGATACCCGCCCTTAGGACGTTGTAGTCAGCTTTTGAGAATTTTTTTAGCTTGATTACAGCTGGGGAAGATTGGCTGGTATAGAAACTTCAAATGAGACAGTCTGATGATCTGATCTCACCAGGGAAGAACATACTATGGGAGTGGTGCAGCGGTCACCCATGTTGGTGAGAACCAAGTCATGAATGTTATCTTCCCTTGTGGGGTATGAGACGAGCTGGTGTAGTGCATTAGAACTGATGAAGTCAAGGAATCATTGAGTGAGTGCATTAGTGGAGGAATAGTTAACCCAGTCTGTGGTGGGGTAGTTGAAGTCACCAAGGATCAGGGTATTAGGGGTTACCTTGATGGAGTCGAGTAGATCCAGGTAAGAGGACTGGGTGTTCTGAGTCATAGAGAGGAGGGTCTATAGCTGGCAATAACTTGGATGGGTGTCATGCTAACAGTCAGTTGCACCTGGAGTAGTTCCAGTGCGTCATGCTGGCAAATGAGTCTGGAGGTGTGCCTGTCCTTAATGAAGACAGATACTCCACCACCCTTGGTCTTCCAGACCTCATTTTGGGGGTGGAATGAAGTATAGCCTGGTAAGGCAAGGGTGCTCTCCGCAGCCCTGAACCAAGTTTCCATGACTGTACAGACATCATCATCTTTCAGTGCAAGGAGAGTCTCCAGTGAGTGCATTTTCAAGTTAAGGCTCCTAGCATTAAGCAGCATGAACTTCAATTTGCATTTTGACAGATCTTTTATGTTGAAAGATTTGTCTTTCGGACATTGCCTAAAAAGGCAGAATGGGGGAGGTGAGAGCTTTTGCCAGGATCCGGAATCCCAGTGATGACAGTTGGAGGCCATCTCTGGCAAACCATCGAGGCCTGTCAACCATATCATCACAGGCAGACAGATATTGGATCCCCTTGGAATAACACCAGAAACTAAGCCAAATGTTGAAGTCAGTTATTTTTTTGCCGGTACTGTGGTAACATTCTTGGTGAAGGTAATGTTAGAGAAAAATACATCTTTCATGATTATTCAACACAAAATGCATATTAACTTACAATTTCTTCACAAATATGTTTGAATTATTTAATATTTGTTCATGTTAAAATTATATGAAGTATAGATGCATAGTTATGCAAACCACCAATACTTATTGTAGTTCTAGGTGTTTCACAGCTGCTTTCTAATATTAAGCTGTAAAGTGTATCAGCAGATGACTGAAGGTAAAGAAGTGTTAAGGGATGTACTATGGTCTATAGAGTCTGGAATGCCCAGGAAGGGAGGAAAGTAAACAATGTGAAAGAGATTTTGTTTTATGTGAGCTCGGACCTTCTCAGCCTGTGATGGGTAGTTACAAGGAATGTTGGGGAGATAAAATGTTACTGATACAGAAATTTACAAGGTTGAAAACAAGTCTGGTTGCCAAGCCAGGTAGCTTGTGTTTTTCTAAAACATTATTGTTACTAAAAACATGATTAAGTGTTCACATGCAGCACTAAGTGAGAAGCACGAGGGTCTGCAGAGACACTATTTGTCAACGTCAGTATTCTGCATGCATGATACCAATAAGAAAAGGAAATAGACTGTGTATTCTTGCTGTTTGGTGAAACTGATTTTTAAACTGTGAAGGTAGTCTCCCAGTGCTGACGTATGTGGATTTGAATAAAAAGAAAATGTTTTGCACATCCTGAAGAGTTATTCTTGACTCAAGACTAAAAGGTAATTAATGTTATTTATGTATATTTTAAACAGCACTTTAACAGTAGGATGTTGCTTAGGTCTAGGGTCATACCTGCCTGGGACACATAATCTGACAGCTCAGTCATGTCTCCCTTCATATAGTCCATGGAGGTACATCTCTTGTCATTCACACCAACATGGACAATGACAGTTATACTTGTACTTGTGGAGAGACTTAAGTGCATGCATGATGTGGCGGATTCTGGCACCAGATAACTGACCGTCATCTTCTCCTTGTTGAGTCTGGTGAGGGGTCATTGATGTGTCTCACAACTGAGTCACCAGTGACTAGTATGCTTGGTTTATTGTTATGCCTTGTGGGCTGTGATGGTTTATTGTTTTGCCTTATGGGCTATGTTTGTGAGACACTGGTATGTTGTCTGCTGTATGTGATGTGTTTGGTGTTGTATGTGGAATGTTTGAAAGTGTGTTTTGGAGGTCTCTGCTGTTTAGGTAAGTTTTTATTAAGGACCTCTACATATATGGGTGGGTGTTGTGCTTGGCAAGGTGATGTGAGTGGTGTGGTGTTTGTGCTGGCAATCTCTTCTTTGTCAGGAGTACTGACTGTGGCACAACAGTGCATGGATTCCAGGTTACTGATGTATATGCTTTTCTCGCAATTAGAAGAATTATGTACTAGGAGAAGAGAGTTGTCAGTAAACATGAGGCAGTTGCTACACTGTCTCAGTATGCCCATGTCAACCATGCTGGCAGGAGAAACAGATGGGAATTGTCCAGACATAGGCTTCAGAATAATTGGGCAGACTTATGGAGAGAGGGTTTTGATAAGAGTTTTGTCCACAAGAGTGTAGACTACAAAAGCCTTCTTAAATGTAAAGTAACTGGCCTGAAGTACAAGTGCTAAAGCCAAAACTAAAATGCTTAGAATAGCAGATAAATGTAATCACGGTACTAACAGGCAGTAATAAATGCAGCAGAATAAAAGCACTTGAACGCTTGAGTACACAACGAAGCAAAATAAGGTAATAACGTTGGAAGATCACAATTACAGTAAAAGCAACTGAGTAAAGTGTATTTTTTTATTTATTTAGTTTTAAGTGGAGAGGGAGAAAACAGAAGATAGTTCAAGATTAAAAAACTAAGGGGGATGACCTTCCCAAATGCTCTCTGTACTCAGTAGACTGAGCTGATGAGATGGGACTGGGAGGAGTGTCAAAAATCAAAGAAGCAAGGGGGTAGTGCTTCCCAGATTATCTCACTGTACTCAGCTGAGTGAGCAAATGAGATGGGAATGGGAAGAGTGACCAAAGTCACTTTTACAGCAGGGGCGGGCAATTCCAAAGCCACTAGGTGTAAAAGTTAAAACAGTTGTGTGGGAGGGTGGGAAAAACAAACTAAACAGACAGAAGACGCCAGCAATAAACAATGAAGCAGATATATAATTATACAATGACTGGCCATTAGTATTCAAAAACATGCAGGCTGATTGGCCAGCCCAATCAGCATGTCCATTGTAAATCCCACAATATAGCAACGGAAAAAGGTCCATTCACCCGGACATCCTTCCGTTCATATATTCCAAAACTTTTTTTTCAACAAAAATTAAAAATAAAACTATAGTCCATCTTCCGGACATACCCAAGAGGCAGCATGGAGGAGATACAAAGAAAATCAGGTACGTTATTTCAAAGTAAGGATACGTACCTGATTTTCTTTGCATTTCCTCCATTCTGTCTCTCTCTCCTACCCCTGAAGTAGCCCAAACTTTTTTTTTAATAATAATAAAACAAAAAGAAAACAAAACAAAAGCAGAGCAACAGAGACTTGCTTTTCTCCATTGATTTCTTTGCAAAGCTTTGATGTACTGGGTATGCATGGGAATGCAAGTCCCATAATCATGCACAGTACATCAAAACAATGCCGCAGTTTACCACCAGCTGTGAAAGAGCAGTAATGCACCATTATACAAAGACATTATTTAAGAAAAGTAAGTATTTTTTTTCTTAAATAATGTCATTGTATAATAGCAATAAATTACTCCATAGTTGTATTATATTGAAATTTACCCATGGTTGGCTTTATTTAATCACTCGGGCTTTGCCCTCGTGATTAAACCACATCAACCGCGGGTAAATCTTCAATATACCACATCGTCGGTTACTGCTTAAATGCAGTACAGTGTAAATCAAGTGCAAAAAGGTTACTTATCAGTTTGGTATATCAGATGGTTATAGAGTCCAACGCAGCCAGGTAGTTAGCTCTGCTATATTAGCTCTGCATAATTTCACTGTGTGTGTGTGTGTGTGTGTGTGTGTGTGTGTGTGTGTGTGTGTGTGTGTGTGTGTGTATGTGTGTTTTTTTATGTATGTATATATATTTATATATATATATTTATATATATATATATATATATATATATATATATATATATATATATATATATAAATAAACATAATCTCTAAATTCTGAAATATCGAATTTCAAAATCTCGAGACCATATAGCTGAAACCCTTAAATACCGAAAGACCAAAAGCACGAATTTTAAAATCCCTAAGTTCGGAGATGTTGAAATAGCGCTTCTGGCATTGCGGTTTGTGAATGGATATGTGGAAGGTCAGGTATGTATCTATGTTTTGAGTGTGTTGGTTAGGGGCTTTAGTGTGTGTTGTGACTGTGATGTGTGCACGTGAGGGGAATGTTAGGTGTGTGGTGGTGTTTTTGTGTGTTTGTCTGTGTAGTGTGACCTTGGAGTTAGAATACTTAAGTGGGGGGGGGTGTATGTTTGTGTGTTTGTGTTTTGGGTGAAGGTGTGTGTGTGTATGTGTGAGATGTATTTTTAGTGTACTGTTCGGGATTTAAAATTTTGCACTTCTGGTCTTCCAGTCTTCTCATCTTTTGGGTATCTGGTCTCGGGATTATGGGCGTCGGTATTATGAGTTTTCAGTCTTATATAGTGAACCTATATATATATATATATATATATATATATATATATATATATATATATATATATATATATATATGGGTCCCCTACAGAAGTTTGAAGCTTAAAACTCTGAAATTCATATGATCAAAGTTTTAAAACTTCGAAATCCTGAATGGAGATTGGCATACAGCACGGAATGGGAGATTTCCCTTTTCCTCGCTGTAGTGTGATCCTGCAGTTGGTATATTTAAGTATCAGGGGGTGTGGGGGCACAGGGGGGCTTGCCCCCCCTGCAAAAACATGTTTTGTGATGTGTTGACTGCTTTTTGGGGGGGGGTCTTAATTTCGTGATTCCAAGATCTTGAGGTTCTGAATTCGATATTCTGAACCTCGGGATTTTGGTATTTCGAAATTAAGAAGTGAATCCACACACACACGTATGTGTGTGTATATATATATATATATATATATATATAGGATCTACCTGACAACACCGACAACGAAATCACCGTTATCACATAATCGAAAGTTCACAAACACGAAACCTCACATGCCCGACACACCACAATCCCGACAATCAACAAACAAAACAAATCCCCTGTCCAAAAAGCACACACACAACACAAGCACACCAAAATCCTTACAAACCCACACTAAACCTAACATACACAACTATCTACAACCTTAACCCAAACCCTAACCCTAAGGTCCGTCACTATCGCACACTCACCTAACCCGCGCCCTAACCCTAACTCACTTAATCTGCCCCAACCCTAAAAACTGTCACTATCGCACACTCACCTAACCCGTGCCCTAACCCTAACTCACTTATCCCGCCCCTAACCCTTAAGACTGTCACTATCGCACACTCACCTAACCCGCACCCTAACCCACTTAACCCACCCCTATCCCTAGAGTCCATCAATATCGCACACTTACCTTACTCGCACCCTAACGTCCTTCACTACTGCATACTTACACAGCCTTTTCACATGTCGGTCTTCTCAGCATCGGGGTTTTCATCCGTCGGTCATCTCAGTTTGCGATCGTCTCATGTTGGTCTTCTCATCGTTGGCGTTGTCAGCTTTCGACGTTGTCAGGTAGACCCATATATATATATATATATATATATATATATATATATATATATATATATACACACACACACACACACACACACACACACACACACACACACACAGGGCTGGCCTTTGGTCATCTGGTACCCTAGGCAAAAGGGGTCCACAGCACCCTCCTCACACACCACCTGATGCCCGAATCCTGGTCTGTACACCATCCAGATTTACTTTTTTTTCTTCATTTTCTCAATTTGTCTTACTTTTCAGTTTTTCTTGTATTCATTCGACAAATTTGAAAGAAACCATTTCTTTATTACTACTACTACTAATAATAATAAGCAAATAAATACTGGGCAAGCGTCCCTGCAAGAGTGGCACTCTAGGAGGCTGCCTAGTTGGCCTATGACTAAGGCCATATATTTGTTAATTAAAACTAGCACAAGTCTCCCTTTACAGGAGCAACCCAGTCTGCTTAAGTGACTTGCTCACAGTATGAAGTGGAGGTTAAAAGAATCAAACCCTGTAACTCAGGCTACAGGAAGCAGCTCATTAACAGCTCACAGCCTTAATCTTTCTCTTCTGCAGCTTTAACATTCATGTATATACTGTAATTGAAACTTGTTTTCATTAATTAGCCAGCATTCCCTCCATACCTGAGTTTTGCGTATAATATGTATTCAGGTCTGAGGGAAACTGATGTGGCAGTCAGGTTTAGACAGATTCCCAGAGAGCCAGAAATTGAACTGAATGAGTTCCAACTTAGCCTGAACAAAATAAATGATCACTTTATATCCTGATATCAGACACCCTTAGTTACCCCAGAGGATCACTAATGACTCCAACATATACTTAATGAACTACTCCTAATAAAAAAAACTCCTTTATGATGGCCAGTTTAAACTATCCTTCAATAAACTGGTTCACTTACACCTCTAAAGTTAGGTATTCCCAGAAATTTCTACACCAAATAATTGGAAATTCTCTAGAATAAAAAATAAACCAGCCGGCTAAAGGACAGAACATTCCAGACCTTGTCCTAATTCCCATAGCCCATAACAAGTTCTACCTCTTTAGTGTCTATATTGTTGGTTAAATCTGGGTGATAACCATTTGATATGTTGGGATGCACAATTCCAAGTCCCATAATGTGGAGACTGAATGGACAAAAGATTTGTGTTTAGATAAGCTAAGGCCACTTCTTGGAATATTCCCTCCTTTTCTTGAAACTATGGTGATCTTGGAGTTACTATATATAAGTCTGATCTCACAATAAAAAGTTTAAAGGACAAAAGAGATGTTTGAGATTCACTCTTCAACTGCATTTTCAGTCTTTTTTTTTTCCAGTGTGTCATCACTCGACATTTTGAGTGCTGAAATGTCAGCAGGAATGCCAGAGTGACCACAAGCTTATCATTTTTTTTGTTTTGAAGTCTAAACTACCCACTTTCCAAAATCAGCACACCTGAATTCATGGATGTTAATTGTACAAATCTAGTCATATGTTATGATAAAATTTCAAAATTTACTAGAAATATCATTAGTCTCAATAAAGCCTCATCTGCTATTTATGCAACTGGTTATTTACCAGTATAAATACGTTGTATAAGTGGGGAAAAAAAAAACTTTGAAAGTCTTATAAAAAACAAATTGTCATACATTAAAAACTGTATTTAAAAGATTAGCAAGAAACTAAAAGCTACCATCAGGAAGAGTACAGCAAAACATGAACTAAAACTACAATCAGAAGTTAAGGGTAGCTATAAATGCGTCTATTACATTAGGAAATTTATTTTATTTATTTTTATTTTACATTTGTTGACCCGGGCTAGTCTAACTGGATACATGTCCATTTTCAGTAGAAGCCCGGGGAGAAAAGCTCCGAGCAGCAACAGTGACAAAGAAATACAATAAAGTATAGTTAAAATAAAATAAAATTTGTTACAATATTAACATTAAAAGGTAGAGTTATTTAGCAAATTTAGGCTAGAATCAAATACTATGTGTAAAAACAAAAATTAAAACAGAAGATAGATAAAGTAAAGATTTTTTTTTTTTTTTTTGAGAGAGCAGGAGGGGGGCAAGAGATATCAGTCAGGGTTGGAGCAGGGAGAAAGCCAGTGGGATTTAAGATATTCTTTAAGATTCTTAAAAAGTAGAGTAGAAGTAAGGTTGGAAAGTTCAGAAGGAAGATGGTTCCAGCTCTTTCCTATGGTGTTTGAGAAGAGTGAGTCCCCAGCTTTGTTGTTGGCTTTAATGGAAGAGATTTGAAGTTTATTTGCTGAGCATAAAGTTGCAAGATTTTTGTAAGGGGAGATGAGATTAGTGAGGATTGGGGTATTTTTAGGGTAGTAGAGGATCTTTTGGGTGATAAGTTGTTGAAAAAGTAATTGGTTCTGTAGTTCTAACCATCCCAGCTGTTTGAGGTTGTGACAACGTTGAGTTCTAAATGGAGTACCAGAAGCAATTCTGGCTATGTTATTATAACAGGTGGAGAGTTTGGTAAGGTTGGTTTTAGAAAGATTAGTATAGATAGCAGAAGCATAGAACAGGATGGAGATTAGGTGGGTTAGGGCTATAGTGTTTCTGGCTGCAGGGGTAAGGAAGGATTTCATTCTGTATAAGGTCGCTACTTTTTTGTTTACCGTCTTTATAGTGGAATTAATATGGTCATTGTAGCTAAGGTTGTTGTCTATTGTAACACCTAGAAGACGGGTTGTAGTACCAGGGGATATGATGGTTCCATTGTTAGAGGTTAATGTGATGTGCAGTTGAGGTGTCTTGTAAGTAGGAGAAAAAAGCAATAATTTTGTTTTCTTGGGGTTGAGAAGAAGCCAGTATTTTGTGAACCAGTTTTCAACACTGTTAAATACTGTTTGGGTGAGGCACTGGAGAGAGGTTATGGGCTTGGCTGAGCAAATTAAGGTGGAGTCATCTGCATACTGTATGCAGGTGGCTTGAGAAATGCTAGTATGTAGATCATTAATAAATAAGGAAAATAGAAGTGGCCCTAAGATAGAACCTTGTGGTACTCCAATGTTTACAGGGAGGGATGAAGAAATATTCTTATTCCAGAGAACTGCTTGCTGTCTATTTTCTAAATAGGATTTAAATCATTGTAATGCTTGTAGGTCTAGTGAATGGGCTTTTAGAGTGTCAATAAGTATGGGATGGTTCACCATATCAAAAGCTTTAGAAAGGTCAATAAATAGAGCAGAGGAAAAGGTGTTATTGTTACGGTTTTTGTTTATAGAATCAGAGAAGGATAGCAGGGCAGTTGTTGTGCTATGGTAAGGCCTAAAACCATGTTGGCAATCTGCAAGTAGATTATTTTGTAGTAGGTGGTCAAGCAGTTGTCTGTGTATACATTTCTCCATTATAGGTTCATAGGTTCATACTAGGCTATCTGCCCTAGGGCATTTATAAGCCTAGCCAGAATGTGTTTGGCTTTCGCCACCCATTTTAAATTTATTTTGCTATGCCCTTTTTCGAGGTTAGCATACTGTGCCTCTGTCTAACAGTGACACAGAAGTGATACCCGGGGTAAACCTATGATCTCCCATCCACTCATCAAGATTCCTCTTGAAGAGAGTCAATGAGGGACTCTGCCTAACCTGGACTGGGATTTTATTCCAGAGTGAAGGGAGCCTCTGGGTTATGAATCTGTCCCTCCAGCATGTCCTATTTATTTCAGTGCTGAGGTTCAAGTCTCTCGAGCGTGGCTCGATGGGATTTGGATTTTCTGAGGTGCAGCATGTCCATTAATTCGGGTTGGACATGGCTTTATCGTCAGGCACAGATTGCCTCTGAACAGGCGGTATGCCACTGAGTAGAGCTGGAGTTTCTTTAACCGGGCAGCATATGGCATCTGTTTGAGCCCTTTGATCCTCTTGGTGAGGTACTTTTGGGGTCTTTCCAGTTGCTGCAGGTGTCTGGTAAGGTACATCCCAAAGGGGCATTGTACTCAATTATGGGCCTGATGAGGGATGAGTAAAGAGGCACGATGACCTCCCTGATCTAGATGTGAATCCCTTCATGATTAGGTGGGCTATATAAAATGTTTTCTAACCACTTTGGCCACGTGGTTGTCAAATGAGAGATTGCTATCAACTTGGGTCCCCAGGTCCCTAATTACTTCTTCTGTACTTAATGGATTTCCACCTATGTGGTAATTTGTGGGCACTTTGTTTTGCCAAAGGGATGACTATACACTTTTGGCATTTAGCTTGAGGCCATGGCTCTGGCACCAGTTGTCTGTTTCTATGAGGCCCTTTTGGAGGATGCTTGTGTCGGCTGGAGAGTCGATTATGGCGCCCAGTTTGCAGTCATCTGCGAACTTGGTCAGCCACAGTCCTTCTGTGTTGGCCTGTACCTCTGAGAAATATATACCGAACAAGAGAGGTCCCAGGACTGAGCCTTGTGGGACACCACTTGTAACTGGTTTGGAGTCTGACATGGCTCCAGCAATTCTAACCATGTGGGTTCTGTCCTTGAGCCAGTTTGCAATCCATCTTATTTTAGCTAATGGAGAGAGTAAGGCAATAGGCCGATAGTTGGAGAGCTCAGTTGATGAGCCACCTTTGTATAAAGGGATTATATGGGAGATCTTCCATAGAGAGGGGATTTTGCTTTCTGAAATTGTTCTATTTATAAGTATAGAGATAAGGGTAGGCTATGGCTTTAGCTGCAATTTGCAGGTATTCAGCTGGAAGACCGTCAGCAGAAGGGGTGCATGGCTTGAGCTTTTGAAAGAGGTTGCAAATGTGGGATGTAGTTACAGGATGTACATGGAAGGTAGGTGAGGGGGTATTAGGTGTTATTAATGGGAGAGTGGAAGTGGATGGTAATGTGTTAGGGATAGAATGGCTTTAGTAAAATAGTTGTTAAAGGCATCAGGAATCTGGTTAGAGTTATTATGGTTGAAACCTATAGGGTCAGGAGTTTGAGTGTCCTGGTTGAAGAAGTTTGTTAATGCCAGACCAGAATTTTTGAGGATGATGTTGGTGAGTTTGTTGTAGGTGGAGGTAATAGTCTTTTTTGTCTTTGAGAATGTCCTTCTTGGTGGCATTTCTTAATTGTTTAAAGTAGAGGTGATCTGTTGGATTTCTGGAGGTTCTCCATTTAGCCCAAATTTTATTTCTGAGAAGGATCTTTTGCCTAGTTGCCTTTGTGAGCCAGGGGGGCAGTTTTGGCTCTTATGCGGGAAGAGCGATAGGGGGCATGGTAGTCTAGTATTTGGAGAAATCTAGTATTAAAGTAGATTACTGCTTCATCAAGTTCAAGATGAAGGATAGGTGACCAGTCACATGCTTTCAGTTCGTTTTGGAAGCTTTCTGGGTTAAAGTATTTTTTGGAGCGAGAAGTTTTAAAAGTATTTATGTTGGGGCTATAAGTTTTTTGTTTGATGATATAAGTTAGCATGTGGTCACTGATATCATTTGGGAAAGTTCCTGGTTTATAAGAATCAAGATGACTAGAAGGATCCAGTCTAGGATGGTTTCTTTGTTGTTAGGTTTATGGATTCTAGTAGGAGTGGTCATTATTTGTGTGAATCCATAGAGATTTATATGGTTGGTAGGATTGGGAGAATTACAGGTTGTCCAGTCTATGTTAAAGTCACCTAAGGCAATGGTTTATTGGGGTAGGTGTAAAGAGAGGTAACTAAGTATGTTTTCAAGAGTATTGATGTTATTTCCAGGGGGGAGATAAGTGCAAATTAGATAGATAGATTTGGAGTTATTGATTTGTAGTTTTGCAGTGAAAGTTTCTGATTTGGGAGCTGAGGGAAGTAGCAAATTGAAGGGTGAAAGTTGGAGTTCAGATTTATACAAAATGGCTACTCCACCACCCTTTTTGGTTTTGCGGTCACATCTCAGGATGTTATATCCTGGAGGGGTAATTTCCTGGTCAAGAGTAGAGGGCTTTAGCCATGTTTCTGAAATACAGAAAATATCAAATGAGTGTACATCTAAGAGTGCATATAGGTGGGAAATTTTATTGTTAATGTTACGGATGTTTAGGTGAGCTATCAGGAGGGAATTAGATGGTCTATGTGGTATAGAGATATGTGAAGTAGGTAGGTTGAGAGGCTTTTTGGTAGTGACAGTATTGGGGCCTGGGTTAGGGTGAATGTCACCATCTAGTAGTGGGTGTGGTTGAGGATAGTGTATAAACTTTTGGATTTTGTCGTAATAATTTGTGGGTTTTTTTATAAGGACGTAAGTAATATGAGTAGATCTATGGAACTTTGGAAGTACATAGATGGAGGTGGAGGTTATGTTACTATGGTTGAGAGAGTTATTAAGAGAGATTGAAAGAGTTCCATGGAGGGAGTGGAGATGTTCATGAAGGGAAAAATGTTCAAAGGAGGTTAATGAGTAAGGTATTGTAAGAGAAGCAAGAATTGTAGTTAAGAGTAGTATATATGGATAGAAAGATTTATGTGTTGGGTCCATTTAGAGGTGTAGATATATAGTTTGAGTAAGAAGGTTAGAGGAGTGAAGTACGTAAGGGAAAACGAGGGAGAAGGAGACAGAGTAGTGCGGGGTAGAGTAGGTGGAAGGATAAGGGCACTGTTAATTGAAGTAAGATGGATTTAACAGATTAGCTGAAATGTCAGTAGTATTGGGTAAGCTTAGAAAGAAGTTAGGGTTTGTCTTAAGTGAAGGTAATTAACTAATTAAGGTGTAACTGAGGTGAAGGAGGGAGTTTGAGTAAAAGTAGTTACTAAGCAGTCAGTCTAAAAAGCTTTAACAAAAACGTGATTACAGCAGTAACAAAGCGATCTCTGACAGTGCTACAAATGCCATACAATAGCAGTGAAACAACGCTCTAAACACGATTGCATCAGCAGAACAATAGCAGTGTTTTCACAGTAGAATAAACAGTGTGTATAGATATTGCTACTAGGTTCAATTTAGTATAACAGGGCCTCCAGGGAGTAGTAAGCACATCCCACCTCACAATAAGCAATGCTGGAGTCGGGATGGATTGTGCGCAGGAAGGCTAGGGGATCCCTCAGTCCTGGCACTGGGCTAGACTAGTACAATAAAGGTTATCGAGCATCCTAAGGTCAGAAAAAACACTAGGTATCGCTAGCGTTACCAAGGGGAGACACTGAGATATATAGGACATTGAGAACACTTCAGAAATAAAATAAAATAGCATGACTTAAATATTAACACTAAGTATCTCTAACATTACAAATGGGAGACAGTGTTATGTAGCCAAAGAAAACGTTACTAAGGGGAGACGCAGAGTCATGTAGCACATAGAAAATGCTTCAAAATTAAGGTGTGAATTCACCATTAATGTTTGCATCTCTCAGCTATTCCTGGGAAGATGTGAGACACTGGGTTCAGTAGCATATTAAAAACACTAGAAATTCAGATATAACAGCCGACAGTGTACTGAGGTGATACAAAATGTCACCAGCTGTCACCTAAAAGACATAGCCAATATACTAGCTATTAGATTCCATGCCAGTTCGATCCTGAAAACAGTCATAAAACTTGCACAAATTTCTGAATGCAATAAATCCCCTGAAATCATAAAGGAACATATTCCAGATGTGCTCTCTAAAACTAAAAACACCATTTCCATACATCTGAATAATTTATCCAGATATGTGCTAAATAGCACAGAACATGCCCCTCCAGAAATTGTTTAACCTAAGCTTAGCCAAATGGTATGTCCCAGAAGCATGGAGATATGCCTTTCCATAACGGTAGCCTAAATACAGAGCCACAGACTTATTACCTCATAAGCCTGACTTGTGCAACTTGCAGGGTTATTTAACATACTATATGTGATTTCATAGACAGTAATTAAAAAACCTCACCCAGACTGATTCCCAGCAGTTTGGCTTTTTCAAGGTTAGATTGTGTTTACTAAATTTAATAAACTTCTTCAAGAATGTCACAAATGCAGTAGATGGTGGTCATTTTGTCCATACAGCCTGTATACATCTGGCCAAGGTATTTGAGTATTTTCCACCTGCTGATGCTGTAAATAAGATAGGAGCCCTAGAAGATTACTTTTACATGGTAAGGATAGCAAACTGCCTAAAATGAGAACCTACATTGTTAAGGTAGTGTATATCTCCTCAGAAAATTAAAGGGTAACTACTGATGTACCTCAGCGGTAAGTGTTGTGACTCCTACTAATTGGCATATACTTCTAAGGCATCCAAACCATAGACCAAGACCTATGTCTAATTATATTTGCTGTTTACTGCAAGTGGGTGTTATTGTTAATGGCCCACTGAAAATGATTCATTACATCAAACCTGACCTACACCAGTCGTTAGTGTATGGAAAAATGTTTTAAAATGAAATGCAAAAAAATGCATTAGTGTCACATTTGGAAACAAATTACTCTCTGAGCATATACTAGAGCCATTAAACCACTATAAACTGGCAAGGTAGTCAGAGATCTTGATATCTGGGTCAAGAACGTTCTCCTTTTTGACTAGCATGTGCCATCAGTAGGCAGAAAATACTTTTATTTAGCATAACCTAAAGGCAAATAATCCTTATCAAAAAAGTTGTCAGCCTTCTCTACATAGCTCTGATTAGGACATTTACAGAGTACAATGCCTACTTTGTCATTGATCCAGACATATCAGGGAATTTGAAAGGCCATAGAGGTTCGTAAGAAGGTAGATTACTAGATTAAAGACCATGGGCTACAGAAAGAGACTTAAAGCCCTATCCCTATACTAAGACTGCAATGTGGAGACACATGTCTGGTTTTCTGTGCCATTAGCAACCCACCTGTGGATCAGTATGTGTCTATATACCTTTAGGAAGCTATCCAAGGGCTTGCACAAGTGCATAAATGCCAAGCACATGCGAGCCTGGCAGCCATTTTGTAGTTAGCTGTTGAGATGTAAGCATGTATGTATGTAAGTTGTTTAATTAGTTCATTCGTCTTGAAAGATGCTGCTATCCACCCTGATCTATTTGTATGTATTAAAGCATGTGAACCAAATGCCAAGCCTTCCTGTTATATGTATTACAGATGAACAAGTGACATGGTATCAGAAGAGGCATGTTTAAAAGACATGGTGCCAGAATGGAATCCAGAAGCAAGACTGAGAGACGTGCAGCTAATAGAAAGGAGGGGATAATCCCTAAAATGTGCGTACTTCGTAAAACAGGTAAGAAACTAATTTCAGGTGCTAAAACTTTCTCATCACTATTTCTTTTTGTGAATATGAAATGAGGCACACAGAATGCTCTAAATGATTTTTGCATAAACCGATATGTACGATATTGATAAAAATATTCAAATCACTATGGAAAATGTTTGAAATAAAGTCAGAATTGCATAAAACTAATAAAATAAAAGGAAACGGATGCATTTTCGCAAAGCATATGTATTTTCATATTAAGCAAATATATCCGAGTTATCAGAAGTGTAGAAAGTGTTCACATGTTTGTGCAGTGTTACAGTAAAGCTATTTCGCAGAGTACAGCCATTACAGAGCATAATTTGCAAGGTACAGTTTTTTGAAGCATTTATTGTTCATTTGAATGTTAACAAGCTCACAAAACTGTTTGTACATAATTACAAGGGCCATATTTTCAGTGTGTTTGTGTATACTCTGTGGGCATGACAGATGGATTTCGGAAACCGAGCGCCACTTGTGTTTGACAGTAATATAGCCGAGAACTGGAGAGTGTTTGATGAAGAGTATGACATTTTCATACAGGCTGCATTTTTGATAAAGATGGCAGTACAAAGGCATTTATTCTGCTTAATTTAGCTGGGTCAGAAGCCATTGAAAGGGAACACTCATTTGTTTATGCCCCAGCTATCTATACAGGAGAGGGGGGGAAACTGTCATATTGTTATACCAGCTGAGTTAAGGGAGGACCCAAAGTGCTCGAAAGGTAAATTTAGAGAAATGTGTAACCCCCAGACAAATGTTACTATGAAAAGGTATTTAGTTTACACAAGGGATCAAAAGCCTAATGAAACTTTTGCATCATATATAACTGACATGAGAAATAAAGCTAACACTTGTAGATTTGGTGACTTAAGGCATGAGTTGATTAAGAATACAGTTGTGTGTGGTATAAAAGATGATACCGTGAGAAAGATTTTGCTGCATGACAGTGATTTAACTTTGAATAAGGCCATTGAAATTTGTCAGATATACGAGCTCTCAGAAAAGCACACAAATATGCTTACAAACGAGAACAGCTCTAGAAGGCACAGTGATAAAGCTAATGGTGATAGTCTGCAGCACGTTATTTAAAGAAACAGGCCCCAGCACATGGCAGCAACTGTAACCCCAACGGCACTCACTGGTAAACCCCAGAACTTTCTAGCAAATTCCAGAGTTCGCACAGTCTCAGTGAAGCATAAGAGTGAGTCAGCAAACTCCAAATATGGGCCCCAACGCAGTTTCATTGCCGACTGTCGTAATTGTGGTGGAAATCAGGAATCTAAAAGAGTAAAGTGTTAAGCTTTTAGTCAACAATACTATAAATGTAATAAATGGAATAATTTCAAAAGATTTTGTAAATCAAAAGGCCCACATTCTTTTATAAAGAGGGAGCATTTTAAGAAATGAGTTGATGAGTTCGACTGTGGCAGTTCTACCCCATATGTGGATGGTGTGTCAGTGCTTTATGAACCAGTTAATGCAGTAGATTTAAGGGACAAAAATGAAGTATTTTGTACTGTTCAGATAAATGGTAAACCCATAGAGCTCAAAGTTGGCACAAGTTCCAAGTTCAATGTTAGGTCAGCAGAAACATTTGCTAGAGTGTGTGAAGGTGAAAGGCTTGATTTGGCAAGGTGTGCAAAGCCTGTTGCTTATGGAGGTGAAGAAATTCAAACCAAAGGCTCAGTAGTGCTTTCATGTTACTCTGCTGGACTTGTTATTTTATGTGGTCAAGAGGCACGTCCAGTCATTATTAGGCCTCAGAGACACTTTGAAAATGGGACTGCTTTCATTTAATAAGGATGTTCATCACGTTAGCTTAACAGACCACTATAATTCTGCCCACCATATTTTTTCTACCTGTGCTGATCTTTTCCAAGACAAACTAGGCAAACTTCAAGTTGTGAACTCCATGAAGTTAGACCCAGAGGTCAGTCCAATTATCAGACCGTCACGTAAAGTTCCAATAGACATGCATGACAGAGTCAAGGTTGAGTTGCATAAAATGGTGCAAGAAGGTGTGATTTTTTCAGTTGAAACTCCAACTGAGTGGGTATCTTCCATGGTGGTAGCTCATAAGAAAAGCTCAGATGACATCAGAATATCCATGAGATTTGAACAAAGTGCTTAAAGATCTCATCATCCAAGGTGCACAGTAGAAGAAGTCGCAGCCTTGATGCCAAATGCCACTATTTTTTCTGTCTTAGATGCAAAGAGTTCATTTTGGCAAATTTAGCTCGACAAAAAAATCATCATTACTCACTACTTTCAGTACTCTACTTGCAGAATTTATCCAAAATGACATACTCAAAAATCCGTACCTGCAAAATGAAGTCTTTCAGCATGCAATGGAGAAATTTTTTTTCTGGGTATCCTTGTGCTGTCATAGTAGACAACACACTGGTAGGAGGTCATGATGAAGCAGAACATGACAGAAACCTCAGAAAAGTTCTAGAAAGGTCACATCAAGTGACTCTGAAGTTCAACTCACAAAAATGCAAATTCAGGCTACAAGACGTTACTTATGTTGGTCATTTATGTACTACTACAGGCCTACAACCAGACCCTTCACAGCAAACAGACATTCTTGAGATGCCAGCACTACTGTTCAGGTTCTGCAATGTTTTCATGACATGGTTAACTACCTAGGCAAGTTCATTCCAGACTTGAGCCAACTTTCAGCACCACTCAGAGATCTGACACATAAAGATGTATCATGGTCTTGGTTAGAACAACCCCAAAGAGCATTTGATGTCCTGAAACAGAGAATTGCAAGTCCACCAACTCTCAGATACTATGATGTTCATAGACCATTCACACTTTGCTGTGATGCTTCGAAAATTGGACTTGGTGGCGTCATTCTACAAGAGGATCAACCTGTTGTCTATGAATTGAGAGCTCTTATCCAAACTGAGATGCAGTATGCCGAGATTGAGAAAGAGCTTTTGCCAATTATGTTTGCATGTTCGAAGTTCCATGATTATGTTTATGATAGACCTATCCAGATTGAAACAGACCACTAACCACTAGTCACTATCCTGAGAAAGCCCATGCATTCAGCTCCAGCAAGACTGCAATGTATGATGCTCAAACTGCAAAAGTATAATTTCAATCTTCAAATAAAATGACCACCAGTGTAAAAGCACCAAGTAAACCAAAAAACACTGGAACAACAGAGGATGACACGACTCAGAAATTAGCATAAAACACCTTTTCTCAACGCTTTCGTCCAGAACGACTTCTTCAGAAATATAAATACAAGACAATCAATACATTTAAATACTTTAAAATCATGTCCCACCCACAAACTTAATAGACAATTAAGTCAATTAATACAATCAATTAATTGTCTATTAAGTATGTGGGTGGGACATGATTTTAAAGTACTTAAATGTATTAATTGTCTTGTATTTGTATTTCTGAAGAAGTCTTTCAGGATGAAAGCGTTCAGTAAAGGTGTTTCATGCTAATAATTTCAATCTTGTCTACAAGAAAGGCAAACTTCTTAATCTTGCTGCTACCATTGTCCAGATCACCCAGAAACACCACAGAACAGCACAAGAATGAGAACCTTGATTTTGAAGTCATGGAAGTGAGAAATTTTTCTTCCACACATCTTGATGAGCTGAGAAATCATACAGCCACAGATCAGTTTTACAAAGGCTCAACCACTTTAGCACTCAAGGATGGCCATCAAAGCAAACGAGTTTACCTCGAGAAGTTCAACCTTATTTTCTATACAGAGATTAATTTTTTTCTGATAAAAGTATCATTATAAAAGGTCCGAAAGTAATTGTTCCAAAGTCCTTGCAACCAGAGTGCATTACTATCTTGTATAGCGGTCACCCAGGAACTGAATCTACCAAAAGGACAACAGAACTTGTATTTTGGTGTTCTATGTCACAAGACATCGAGACAGCCCTTTCATTTTGTTCAGTATGTAATAGTACAAAGCCACATCAACAGAAGGAGCAACTTCAGCTTAACCAGATTCCGTAAATACCTTGGTAGACAGTAGCCACAGACGTCTTCAAGTGGAATGGTAAACATTATTTGGTGTTAGTAGACTCTTACTACAGTTGGTTCAAGATTGACCTACTTCCTAACCTAGCATCCAGTACTGTCATTACTAAGATGAAACATTATTTTGATGTTCATGGTAGTCAGCACAAAGTCATTTCTAACAATAGCATGCAGTTTACAAGCAAACAGTTCAAAAGATTTGCTGAAGAGTGGGACTTTACTCATGACACAAGTAGTCCAGAGTACCCACAGTCAAATGGTTTGGCAGAAAGCGCAGTGCAAAGTGCAGAACAGTTACTTGAGAAGTCAAAACGAGATACTAGTGATGATTTTCTGAATCTCTTCAATCTTGGAAATATTCCCCGTGACAGACATCTTGGTTCACCTGCTCAGAGACTTTTGTCGAAACAAACCAGAGCCACATTATCAATCAGTAGTCAGTTGCTGGTTCCATGTGTCAAGAACAACAGATAAATGAAAACCAATCTGTTAAAATGCACCTATTGCAAAAGTCTTACTATAATAGAGCCAGTAGACTGCTCAACCCATTATAAGAAGGAGAGGTGGTAAGGATGCAAACGTCCAAAGGTTTATGATCTGATTGGTGTTGTGAAGAATATTGGTCCAGAGCTGAGATCAAACATTACAGAATCAGAAGGAGCAACTTTTAGGTGGAATTGGAAACATTTGAGACTGGTGTCAACCCTATACCACAGCAGATAGCCTGTGAGAAAGACTGTTTTTATCTCAGAGTGAGTTATCTGGTGTTACAATTCCAGAGGAAGTTCCAGAGGACATTCCTTTCCCTATGATGAATCCTGAAGTTTCTGATACAAGTTGTGCACCACAGACTGTCCCTGTTGCTAAATTTAGTCCCAGATGTTATCGGATATGGTTGAATCGCAGAACCCTGAAGCAGATACGAAGCAACTTGGACAGGAACACTGTATTTTGTTACCAATGTACATAGTAATGCATGTCTAGCTCTGATATTGTTTTGCCTGAGGGGCAATTTTTTTAAGAGGGAGGATGTATATCAATATGTGTGTATATACATTTAAAAAGCTATCCAAAGGCTTGCACAAGTGTATAACTACTGAGCATGTGCAAACCTGACTGCCATTTTGTTGTTAGCTGTTGAAATGTATGTATGTATATGTGTAAGCTCTGTTTAACTAGTTTGTTCATATTTAAAGATATTGCTATCCATCCTGATGTGTTTGTATGTATTAAAGCATCTGAACAAAGCCCCAAGCCTTCCTGTTACATGTATTAGAGACGAATGAGCGACACCACCCCTCCTTGATCTCTTTTATTTTCGCAAGAACAAAAGCTCAAAAATAACCAGGACTAAGGATATTAGTCTCTACAAATATAAACAAAATTCATTAGAGGGAGAGATTTATTATTCTACTTTAACCCCATCACTAGAATAAATTGCCCCTGCATGTTAAGCAAAGTGATACCCTTGCATCGTTCAAATCAAACCATCATAAAGGATGGTTATTTGCAATTTCATCCCTGGACAAAACTGCTTTACCTTCTAGACTTGGAGGTTACAACTTGAGGGTGGACATTTCCCTGGTGTAATTGGGCTTGGGACTCGCTTTCCTTGCAAGTCCTGTAATCCTATTATCCTATTATCCTATTCCTTTGCATAAACAGCTAAACAAATCTTACAATGTCTTATTTATATATTCAGTATAATAAATTTGAAGTTAATGTATCATTCATGTGTGATATGTTAGGTAAAATAAATGCAGGTCTTTGATGTTTTGTAACTGTAGTCCACATGTCTGGTTCAGTACATGAAATCAGATTTGCAGTTCAAAGCTTTTCTAACACTGAGAAACACACAGTGTGCAGAAATGAAAAAAAAAGGCAGACGCATCACATCTGTCTTATAATCATTCCACTGTAATGTCACTACTTTCACTTTGCTTGTTGAAGTTGTTTCTCTTTTCTTTTGATAGAAAGAGCAGTTCCTCTGCTGGTGCTGTTTGTTCTGATAAACAATAAAAATGAATTATCACAGGTTATAAAATCATTTTATGAGTACCGATGTATGAGTTCTTAGTTCTTGAATTTAATCTTTCAACCTCAGAATATTCCTCTTGGAATCTAGGTCGCACAACATTTTATTTTCTTTTTGTTTTATGTTGTTATAGTTATCAGTTAACATAGACTATAACCATATAAGATAATGGAATTGTTAAACAGATCACTTTAGAAAAAGATTTCTAGGCATTTGACGTGACTATTTTGCCAAAGTCCTTTGTAAACCTTCACTAAAGCTGCTGTTCAGGCTTAAAAGACATTTCCCAGATTTCACTTGGGTATCTTGGCATCGTTCATTTCATACCACAATACATTGAATTATGAATAACTGTGAAAGCATAGCCACTCATAATTCAATCAGCCAGTTCAAATGCAGGTGCTTGTTCCAGTTTTGAATACTCATTGTTCCACAAGAGAAAGCCGCAGGTTAAGTGTATTACAAAATTCTAGCAATGGATGTTTGTGACTGGCAAAAATAATTTAATATAAAATGACAGTACTTGGTGCTGCGTGCACGTTTGAGGGGAACAAATCTTAGGTGTGCATGCTGTACCAATCCAGGAATCCTATAATTACATTTCAGATATTCAAAACACCAACATGTTTCATGTACGTAACACAATCTATCTGGATCAACAGATGAAACCATATGCTACATCAAACTAAGGATTTGTTTTTGTTTTAAATCTGCTCCTTCCTTCTTCTTTTAAATAATAATGAAATTGATGCATATTCCAAATACAAACTCAGTCAGGTAACACTGAATACAAACAGTCCAAACTCGAGGTACTGCTTTCACTAGAAATATGAAAGCATGTTTTCTTCCATTACTCAGTACTTAATACATTCAGCTCCAGAATCAGTACAAGAATAAAGTGGATATGCTACAAATGCAGCAGTATGGCAGTACCAGAAATATCAGTCTTAGAGACACACACATGTACATATGCATGCTCATGCACACATACATACACCACATGCACACACACGCAAACATACAAATGCCAGCATGCACACATACGTACACCACAAGCACACACATGCAAACATACAAATGCCACATGCATGCATGCGCATATATGCATACACCACACGTGCGCATGCACACATACAAATGCCACATGCATGCATGCATATATATGCATACACCACACGTGCGCATGCAAACATATGTATGCCAGATACATGTACACATACAAATACATATATACAAACAGCAAGTCCACAAAAACTTTCAATCTTATTTTCTCTCCAGTTCTCCATCAATAAAATAAGTACAGTTTTCATTAAAAAAATGTTTCACCAATCTTTCAGTAATAAACAAACTCAAACTGCGGATCATCTAATCTTCAACCCCTATATGGAGCACATGATAAATTTTGCTTTGCCAAACAATTTTATCACACAACACTAAGCCCACAAAAAAACAGTTAAGTTTTTTCACATTAAAGACTTGTCTTTTTATTAAGGAACCTTCTCCTGTAGATATATTTGTCTAACAAGAACATACCCATTTTGTTAAATTATATCATTAAGCTGAGTCAAAATTTATATTTTTGTATCTTGATGTGTGTCTTTTTGTTTCTATAGTGTACTTCATTCTTTCAGACATCAGACAAACTTTTATTTAGAATACTTCTGAACAATTTTAGTTTTGTGTACAGGAATGGGAAGACTACAGGTAATATTTTAGCCACTCAGAAGAGACATATCATTCATCCTTCAACCTTAACCAACCTAATAGGTAGTGGTATGGACATTGTAGTAGTGTTTGCCAGGTTATTTATAAGACCAGTCATTTGACTACAGTTAAAAGAAATAGTTTTTTTCAACATCAGAAGTCTTCTTACATGCAAAACACAAAATGTCATTTGAGTACCTCTACATGCAAGGTCTTCTACGTGGGACAGACCTCCTACCATTTTTGGCAGACTGCCTCATTCCAGTCCATTTCAGTGATCTGAGTTGTGTAAAAGAAAGAGGTGCACTATCATCATCTTCTTTCGGCTGTACCCGTTAGGGGTCGCCACAGCGGATCATCTGTTTCCATTTCTTCCTGTCCTCTGCATCTTGCTCTGTCACACCAGCCACCTACATGTCCTCTCTCACCACATCCATAAACCTTATCTTAGGCCTTCTTCTTTTCCTGTTACCTGGTAGCTTTATCCTTAGCATCTTTTTCCCAATATACTCAGCATCCCTTCTCAGCACATGTCCAAACCAACGTAATCTTGCCTCTCTGGCTTTGTCTCCATACCTTCCATCCTGAGCTGACCCTCTAATATACTTATTCCTGATCCTGTCCAACCTCGTCACACCCAGTGCAAATCTTAACATCTTTAACTCTGCCACATCCAGCTCTATCTCCTGCCTTTTTGTCAATGCCACTGTCTCCAACCCATAGGAGGCTCTAAATAAAAATCTGCCTAAGCAGCAGAGACCTCCAAAGCAGACACCCAAGCAACCGCTACCCCAAAACAAAACACGTGCAACACATAGCTCACAAAGCCAGTGTGCCGAACAGTCACAGCCCTTAAGGCTAAACAACACACCTGATACACTTGTAATAGGTGAATCTATCGTCAGGCACACTGACGTCCCGCTCACCAGGCTGAACAAGGAGAAGGTCACGGTGAGCTGCCTGTCGGGCGCTAGGATCCGCCACATAACACAAGCACTTGGGTCACTCCAAGGCAAGTACAAATATGACTCAGTCATTGTCCATGCTGGTGTGAATGACCTGAGACGTACCTCCCTGGGCTACATGAAAAGAGACATAGAGGAGCTCTCTGAGCATGTAGCCCAGGCCGGTATGACCCTGACCTTGAGTAGCATCTTACCCTCACCAAGAATGATGCCACAATATGAAGACAAGATGATCAATTTCAACAATTGGCTTAAGTGTTGGTGTCATTCAAAGGAGATCCAATGCCTGTCAGCCTGGGATGACATGCTCGACAAGCCACGATGCTTCGCTAGGGACGGCTTGCACCTGTCACCCTGGGCTGGATATTGGCAAAGGCTCTTGCTACCCCCATAGTGCCTTTTTTAGGCAAGGCTCAAAAGACAAACCCACCTCCATAGGTATCACAAGGGATAAGAAACTAAGAGTAATGCTACTCAATGCCAGAAGTCTAAACCTCAAGATGCACGCACTCGAAACTCTCCTTAGCATGGAGAACATCGATATCTGTGCAATAACAGAAACCTGGTTCAAGGCTTCCGAGAGCACCCCAGCACTACCAGGTTATACCTCATACCATGCTTTTCGCCCCAAAACTTGGACCGAACCACAAAAGGAGGGGAGTATCAATATTTGTCAAAGATACCCACACCTCCAGGTTGGTGGCACAGCACGAAGCATCAGAGACTATCCATGTGCAACTAACTGTGGGTAAAACTGCCTTCCAGTTTATAGCCTGCTACAGACCACCCTCCCAAACACAGGAACCCCACTTGGCCTTCCTGAGAATACTGGAAAATATGAAGGTCTCTCCAAACACCATTATATTGGGCGACTTCAACTACCCAAACATAGACTGGGAGCATTACTCTAGCTCCAACACCCTAGCCCAAAGGTTCCTAGAATTTATAAACTCAAATGCTATGGAACAACTTGTTACCACTCCCACAAGAGGGAAAACATACTGGACCTGATCATCACCAACATGGGGACACTATGCTCCAGACCAGAAGTGTATCCCTCACTGGTAAGATCAGACCATAAACTAATCTCACTGGATATTCACATCCCGACCCCACCCCTGCCCAGAAAACCACAGTGAAAAACTTCTCTAAAGCAAATTTCACACGCCTCAAAACCGAGGCGAAATCCTTCAAAGCCCCGGCCTGTGGAAAATACGCCCAGACCGCAGAATCCTTTATAAACGATTCTATGAACACCTTCAGGAATGCATGGATCATGCAATCCCAAATAAAACCAAGACCCAATCCTCCAAAGGCAGACGCCCTGTCTGGTGGACCCCAGCAATAAACAAACTATACAATAGAAGGAGGAAGCTACTACATGATAGAGCAAAATCCCAAAAGGGAAGGCATCTCTGATCAGTATTAGCAAAAACTACGGGCACTCATAAAATCGTCTAAGGCCAGCTTCGAGAAAAATTGCACAGGACACTAAGGATAATCACAAGGCTTTCTTTAGTTATGTTAGGAACCTGGGTGGGAATTCCCAGATATGCTCAGAATTAGTCCAAAATGACAAAAAATACACCGAGCCCACAGACATTGCCAACATCCTAGCTGACAGGTTCAGTGCGAACTTCTCCCCCCTCTCCCCACCAAAAGGACAAATATCTATCCCAACCGAGTGCTGCCCCCCTGACATCTCAGATGCTCAGGTAAGAGCCGCCCTCTCCAAAGCAAAAAACACAGCATCAATGGGACCAGATGGTGTCCCGGGCTGCGTCCTACATGAACTCCAAGAAGAGCTAAACCCAAACATAAAACTACTGTTCAATCTTAGCCTTACTACAGGATATGTACCCAAAGAGTGGTGTACAGCAACAGTGGTCCCTCTCCACAAAGGTGGTGCCTCAACGGATCCTGGAAACTATCGCCCCATAAGCCTGACTAGCTTGGTCTGCAAAGCTATGGAAAGGATCATCATGGACCTCATAAATAAAGATATTGGGGACCTACAGACACTGGATCCTACCCAGTTTGGCTTTGTTAAGGGCAGATCCTGCCTCTTAAACCTGGTCGATTTCTTTGAAACAGTCACCAAGGCCATTGACGAGGGAAGGTGGTCCACACAGCCTACCTGGACCTCGCAAGGCCTTCGATACAATATCCCACTCGGGCATTATAGATAAGCTCACCAGCTTAAATATAAACCCCTATGTCACTAGATGGGTTGCAAACTGGCTCAAGGACAGAACCCACATGGTTAGAATTGCTGGAGCCATGTCAGACTCCAAACCAGTTACAAGTGGCGTCCCACAAGGCTCAGTCCTGGGACCTCTCTTGTTCGGTATATATTTCTCGGCGGTACAGGCCAACACGGAAGGACTGTGGCTGACCAAGTTCGCAGATGACTGCAAACTGGGCGCCATAATCAACTCTCCAGCCGACACAAGCATCCTCCAAAAGGGCCTCATAGAAACAGACAACTGGTGCCAGAGCCATGGCCTCAAGCTAAACGCCAAAAAGTGTGTAGTCATCCCCTTTGGCAAAAACAAAGTGCCCACAAATTACCACATAGGTGGAAATCCATTAAGTACAGAAGAAGTCATTAGGGACCTGGGGACCCAAGTTGATAGCAATCTCTCATTTGACAACCACGTGGCCAAAGTGGTTAGAAAAACATTTTATATAGCCCACCTAATCATGAAGGGATTCACATCTAGATCAGGGGAGGTCATCGTACCACTTTACTCATCCCTCATCAGGCCCATAATTGAGTACAATGCCCCTTTTGGGATGTACCTTACCAGACACCTGCAGCAACTGGAAAGACCCCAAAAGTACCTCACCAAGAGGATCAAAGGGCTCAAACAGATGCCATATGCTGCCCGGTTAAAGAAACTCCAGCTCTACTCAGTGGCATACCGCCTGCTCAGAGGCGATCTGTGCCTGACGTAAAAGCCATGTCCAACCCGGAATTAATGGACATGCTGCACCTCAGAAAATCCAAATCCCATCGAGCCACGCTGGAGAGACTTGAACCTCAGCACTGAAATAAATAGGACTTGCTGGAGGGACAGATTCATAACCCAGAGGCTCCCTTCACTCTGGAATAAAATCCCAGTCCAGGTTAGGCAGAGTCCCACATTGACTCTCTTCAAGAGGAATCTTGATGAGTGGATGGGAGATCGTAGGTTTACCCCAGCTATCACTTCTGTGTCACTGTTAGACAGAGGCACAGTATACTAACCTCAAAAAAAGGCATAGCAAAATTAATTTAAAATGGGTGGTGAAAGCCAAACACACTCTGGCTAGGCTTATAAATGCCCTAGGGCAGATAGCCTAGTATGAACCTATGAACCTATATAACATAGCTGGTCTCACTACCCTTTTGTAGACCTTCCCTTTCACTCTTACTGGTACTCGTCTGTCACAAATCACTCCTGACACTCTTCTCCACCCACTCCATCCTGCCTGTACTCTCTTCTTCACCTCTCTTCCACACTCACCATTACTCTGAACTATTGATTCCAAGTATTTAAACTCATCCACCTTTGCCACCTCTACTCCCTGCATCCTCACCATTCCTCTATCCTCCCTCTCATTCACATACATTTATTCTGTCTTAGTCCTGCTTTCCTTCATTCCTCTTCTCTCTAGAGCATATCTCCATCTCTCCAGGGTCTTCTCCACCTGTTCCCTGCTCTCACTACAGATCACAATGTCATCTGCAAACATCATAGTCCACGGGGACTCCTGTCTGATCTTGTCTGTCAACCTGTCCATCACCATTGCAAATAAGAAAGGGTCCAGAGCTAATCCTTGATGTAATCCCACCTCCACCTTAAATGCATCTGTCACTCCCACCGCAGACCTCATCTCTGTCACACTGCGCTCATACATATCCTGTACCACTCTTAAATACTTCTCTGACACTCCTGACTTCCTCATGCAATACCACAACTCCTCTCTAGGCACCCTGTCATATGCTTTCTCTAAGTCTACAAAAACACAATGGAACTCCTTCTGACCTTCTCTGTAGTTCTCCATCAACACTCAACATTGCATCTGTAGTGCTCTTTCCTGGCATGAAACCATACTGCTGATCACTAATCATCACGTCCCTTCTTAACCTAGCTTCCACTACTCTTTCCCATAACTTCATGCTGTGACTGATCAGTTTAATCCCTCTGTAGTTACTGCAGCTCTGCACATCACCCTTATTCTTAAAAATCGGTACCAAAACACTTTTTCTCCATTCCTCAGGCATCCTCTGACTTTCCAAGATTTCATTAAACAATCTGGTTAAAAACTCCACTGCCATTTCACCTAAACACCTCCATGCTTCCACAGGTACGTCATCTGGATCAACAGCCTTTCCATTCTAAATTAATACATTCACAGTTTGTTTACTGGTATTGACATGATTCACACGAATTATGTGACCAAGTCTGAAGTTAAGGTGGCATTTGATATGAAGGAAAGAGTCAGGATAATAACTTTACACTAACCCAAACTAAATGAAGTATTTTTGCAGTTGGTATGGTATTAGAAGGTGTGTGCAAGTTTCACCACTTGTTGGCAACAGTCACTGCTTCAGATTTTTTTTTTTAATTTCATGTGTCTTTTGCATCTTTCACCACTTGATGGCAGCAGTGATGTTATTGTTTTTATTCAAAATACACTTGGCCCTTAAATTGAGCAGTCACAGTATGAAGTTATGGGAAAGAGTAGTGGAAGCTAGGTTAAGAAGGGACATGATGACTAGTGATCAGCAGTATGATTTCATGCCGGGAAAGAGCACTACAGATTGGAGTTTCTTGCATGCATTTGGATTATTATGTGAATTTTGTTTAATATTTTCCAGCTGGAAGTGTGTGTGTGTGCTTTTTTTTAAAGTAGAGATTGATATCAGAGTATAGGCAAACAGACAGGGATAGAAGAATGTTAAGCGAAAAACCTGCTCTAATAGTCTAAAACAGAAGTTTGCTGATTTATTTATTTAAAATTTGTTGACTAGGAAATTCCAACTAGGTTGAAGCCTATTTTCAGCAGAGGACTGGGGAGAAACGCTACAGACGCATGTCTTTGGAAGTTGCTGGTAAAAAAGGGATAAGTGGGCATATAAAATATTGCACAATGTAATCAGATGCAATAGAAATCAATCAGAGGAGGATGGAAAAGACTGGGAAGAAAGACTGGTTAAGCAATTCACAATGAAACAATGGGAGGAGATATATATGACTCCCAAATATGCAATGACGTCTAGAAGATTTAGGATTTTTGCTTGGAAGTGTTTGCTTGGGGTATAAAAATAACTATGCAGACTCCAAAGAATTTTTCCCCGGGTAAATACCAAACATTGGAGGTGTGATGGGAAGGAAGAGGTAACTGCGAAGATATGCTTTAGGAGTAGAATGAGCTGGCAGACTTTAAAAATTCTCTACCGAGCTCTCTCAGAAATACTGAGTGAGCAAAAGAGTGTTAACTAAGGAAATTACTTTTTCTAAGTTGTGATACAGGATCTGAATTACCTAACTATAGTAAAGCCTTGTTAACTTTAATACCAAAACAGCAATTAATAGAAAATGGAAATCAAAGTCTAAATCGACTGTATTTGAATTGGTGAATATTTTAACAGAGATAAAAGAACTGGAAGTGGGATCTTTAGAAAGGAGTAGGAAAAAAATGGGAACTGAGGGAACAATACATCAGAATAATGTTTTGGAGGCGCAGGTGTAAGGTTTAAGGGAAGGCAGGAACTGATCAATTTATGTAATGTTGGATTTCTCATAATTATACAAAAAATATGTGATGTATAATGTTTGCTACTGGGAATATGTTAATATGGTTTGTTTTCTCTTACATAAATGAATGCTTGCCTGTGTCTTGAGTGATGATTCAATAAAGATGTTGTACTCTCCATCACTAAAAGACTATTTAAAATATTATACTAGCAGTTTACACTAATGTTTTGAGTTTTATGGTATTTTATTGGCTTTTGGAGGCCAGCTGATATGTATTTAAAGGAATGCTTGCCTGGAGTTTAACACCTATGCTGATGAAGGCCTGAGGGCCAAAACCTGGCTCATTCTGTTAATATTTGTCATCTTTGTACTGCTGCACACGAATAAAACTGAGCTGTAGAAATTTCAAGTTGCTGGTTTCTTCTGTGTTGGAAAATGTTTTGTTTTTCCTTGCACCTTATGTATCATGCATTTCCTGTAGATTTGTTTTTTCTTTTTAAGAGAGAGAGAGACAGAGAGACCCAGCCAAGCTAGAATCCTTGGGGACATACCAGTGTTTCAGCTACATGGCTTCTAAATGCCCACACTGATATACATATATATATATATATATATATATATATATATATATACACACACACACACACACACACACATATATATATATATATATATATACACAAACACACACACATATATATATATAAATATATATACACACACACACACACACACACACACACATATATATATATATATATATATATATATATATATATATATATACACACACACACACACACATACACATACACTGTTTTAGAAGTGGATCAAAGCAGCCAAAGCACTGAACACCCAGCATATTTACCTGGGTCAAAATAATGCACATGGTAAGGATCAGGTATGACACCAAACAGCAGCAGCAGAATAAGACCATTTGTTTCTGCCTGCTGTCCATACTGGTACTGTGTCCCCAAATTCCTGTTATAAAGTTAAAAAGCTAGATTAACAGGACGTGTGCTTACCTCCATTTTCTGAAGAATACAAAGTCTGAAACTCAAATGTATGCCACTATTTAATGACTTCAGTTCTTAGAGATTTGTCCAAAAACCAAATATTTTATGAGGAACAGACCAAATGAATGAGACAAATCTGGAGAGCTCAGAGGCATGGCAAGGTGAGTGTAAGTTGCTCACACTGTCTTTCTGACCGCACTCACTAAGTGCTTTATGGCTTTGAAAGCATTTTTTTCCTGTAACTAGTAGTATATAGAGCATAAAAAGCTCCATGCACTATAAACAATTGTGATCAGGTCACTAATCATAATCCTTAATTATATGTTCTCGATATGGATGCCAAGATTCACCTCATGAGCTTCACTGTTGAGGTGAATTGTTTGGCGTCCATGTCTTGAACACAATAAGCAGGTGATGATCAGGAACCCATTCGTAATCCTCTATAATAAACACGTGCCTGCAGCATTTACGTAACACATCTGTGGTTATTTGACAAGTATAAGCATGTTTACTTCTGTCCAGAGGCAATAGTTATAATTATTTGCAAGTATAATTTTTTGACATTTTAAATGTTTGACTGTTAAATATTTTAGTTGCAGTGATTTGTGTCTTCACTTGGCAAAATATTTGATTATGTGTAGTAATTCTTAACTGCATCAGTTAATTAGTACAGTGTACTTGCATTTTCAAACAATAAACCCACATCTTCCACACCATTTTGTTGTTTGTCAGGGGGAGTGTAGGAAATAGGATTACGGTGGTTAACTGTGAGATAGTACCTTCTTTCGGGTAGCAATGAGTTAGTTACAAGATTTTAAATATTATTTTCTTAATTCATTAACACTTTTGCACTCATAGTTTATGGTCTCTGTTTTGAACTTAACCAGAAATCTTTTTTACTCTGCTCACTTAAATTCTGAAGCTATTTATTTTGGTTGATAACAGTGGCTCAGTATTGAATTACAGCTGCTTGTATACACAAACCACACTTTTATCCTTGTACTCTGTACTGCCATTATTGTTCTACATTTATAAATTTTTACTTAAAGTGGGTGGCAGCGGTGGTGCAGTGGTTGTGCAGTGGTTAGCATTGTCTCCTCACAGTAAGAGGTTCTCTGGTTCGATTCCTGGCTGGGGTGCCTTCTGTGCAGAGTCTGCATGTCTTCCCTGCAGTTTTTTGGGGTTTCTTCTGGGTGCTCCAGTTTCCTCACACATCCCAGAAACATACTGCAAGTGGATTGGCAACACCAAATTGGCTCCAGGTCTGAGTGTGTGCCTTCTGTGGAAGGTTGGGTGCTGGGCTAGCAACTCGACACCATAAACTTCCACTGCCAATCATTCTGCAGACCATTGTTTCCTTGTGGCGACCCCTAATAGAAAAAGCTGAATAAAGAAGAAGAAGATTAATTGCTATTTAAAGTATCAGTTACCATGCAATTAACTTTCCATACAGCACCTCTCTGGAAATCACTTTTACTCTAACCATTTAATCATCTGTGAAACAATCTAAATAAACTAATGTGTGATGGTATTTCTGGCCACTGAGGCAATGGACGCACATTTACAAAAAAGAAGCAAAAAGTGAGAAGGCATGTAGAAAGGAAAAAGAAATACGAGAGGTATTCCTGCATTCAGAGTTATCCTCAGTTCTCAACAAGCTCAAGTCTGATATCAAACAGCTCTGGTTGCAAGAACAGAGAGAACAGAACCCCTGCTAGGTCTTCTTGGATTGTTGCCCTATGGGAACATTACCTTGATGACTGTAGGCCTTAAGGAAATCCTACACTTTTCTAAACTTTGCAAACCACTGTGAAATCGTAATGTCCTCAAAGAAGATAGTCATAGTTGTGCAGGTAATGTTGGGGGATGCATTACTGAAAGAAGATACATACATAGATAAAGCTTAGGATGAATGTACTATAAAAGCATCTTTAAAATTATTTACTATGCTTCTTATAAGAAAGACCATAGAATTTGAAAGAACATTTTGCACTATCTGCTTTTACAAAGGAAACAAACGATCTTTTCTTATTACCTTCATACAGTTTACATGAAAACTGTTGTTATTTATTTATTTAAATTTGTTTACCGGGAAAATCCAACTGGACGCAGGCCCTTTTTCAGTGGAGGCCCGGGGAGAAGAGCTCCACAGAACAATAAATGAGCAGCAGAGTACATGAAGACCAACTGAATATAGATACAATAGCAAATAATACATACTGCAGCAAACATTAGCTATACATACAATATAAAACATAGTAATGAACATATATACCCATGCCTAGCTAGAGGCTAGGAAAAAAGGTAGGATGTATATAGAGATAATACTAAGCTCAAACAAATACTGTTCTAAACTCATATACCTAAATCTTATATACAAATATTGCACTAAACTCAAGCAGATATAAAGCAGAAGCACTACTTGAAGGTGAAACAAGCTTGAAGGGCTAATGGGATGGAAGGAGAAGATAGAGGAGTGAGAGAGGAGACTGAGTGAGTAGTATATGTGGTAGTGAGTGGAAGCTAGGTGCAAGTCAGTTGGATATGTATTTGGAGTTAAGATGAAGTGAGGTAGTTAAGGATGTTATAAGAGGCCTGAGAGATTGAGTGAGGAGGGAAGGGGAGGGTAAAGGGTGAGCCAGAGCCTGCAGAGGAAGGAATGTTATCTGCTAATATCCACTGTATACAAAAATTGCTGTCCTTGAAAAGAAGGTTGTTGACAGAACACTAGGCAGGTGAATAGACAGGCTTAGGTTTGTCTCTGTACCTATATCAGACCTACAGCTGGTCAGCTGGCAATTCATCAGTGCTCAGAATGATGAACTGGAAGGTTACTGGTATCCTGTCATGCTGGAAAAGAGAAGAAAAGTCAGTTTGGAGTTATTGCTCACATTCTGTGTCTTCTCTGAGTCCCTGCAAACTCAGAGTCACTATATCACTGAATTCTCTCAACAGCGAAAGCCAAATATTGAACACAACTTCAAAAAAGTAAATATTCGAAAAAACAGAAAATACAGAGAACACTATTTTTTGCAGGTGGGCAAGCCCTCCTTGTACCCCCACACCCCCTGTTACTCATATATACCAGTTCCAAGATTGTACTCTGGTAGGGAAAGGGCAAATTCTTCAATGCCAACTGCATTACAATCTTGTATGATAACATATGGATAACATATACTGTCATGTTTTCTCTTTGACCAAATACATTTACCGAAATTTAGACAGAGTACTTTGAAAATGTATTCTGATATTCCACATTGACAACACTTAAGTCTAAATAATTCACGTATAGCTGTTACAGTGTAAGACATATAAATATACATTCTTTGCGAACCTACTCTTACACTGTACCAATTTTACAGTATGGTGGACATGACATACCACACACCTGGCAGTAGTGCAAATGTTTACAAAACTCGTAAATCTCAAAGAAGGTATGAAATACTGTTCTTGGGGGAATATATTTATCATTTGGAGAAATGTACGAAGAGTAGAAGATATTGGGTATGTCTACAAATCTGCAGGTAAGTGTAAAGGAAGCACCATAACTTCATGTTTTAGTAGTGGAGAAGAATTAATAAAATCAGTGTGTCACAATCACTTCACAGACACCTTCGAAGTAGAACAGTATATAGTATGTCATGAGCTAAAGCAGAGAGCATCGTTATCGAGGGATACCCCTTGCTTAATAGTAGATGATGCAGTTGCTTCGACTTTTCTTGATTTTGTTGCTGCGCTTCCTAGTAGAAAAGCATTATTGCAGCAAGCAAAGAGAGTGCATAGAAAAGCTTTACATAGAAATATCAGGGTCTATGTTAAATCATCGAATGCTTAAAAAAGAGAACGATGATTTATCAAACCCATGGAAGTGAAAGCTTACAATCTCGAACACTTAGAACAGCAATTTTTTCCAAGGGAAAAAAATCGCTGTTCCACAAAAAAAAAAAAAAAAAAAATTAAAACATTACATGAAGGTGGGGGCTTCACCCCCCCACACCTCCACTACTTAAATATGCCAACTCCGAGATCGCACTACAGTCATGAAAATGGCAAAGTAACGGAAGCAGCCAAGCGATTACTTTCCCAGGGAAAGAATTAGCTTATATGCTGTTTTGCTATTTCGCCTTTTCGTGTTTTCAAGTTCAGTCGAGACACATTCGAAAGAATGCATCTTTGATCATTTATTAGGAACCCAAATATTGATGATCACTTAACTTTACTTAATGTCAAACTAGTAAATTATCCATTGAAGGTGGGATACTTTATAGAAAGAAGATTGTTTGATAGTCTAAATGAAAATGTGTTAGTGTTTACAACTGTACAAAATCTATCTGACTTAAACAGAGCTGTTACGAGACAGATGGTTCACAGGCAGTTATACAGCAGTCATGCTTTAGTGAAATACAGAGCTTACAGCAAGTCCATTTCTTTGATCTATTGATTAATGACTAAAAAGTTTCTAAACATCATGTAATTTCATGTGGCACAGTATATTTGAGTTAGTAGCAAGCAATGGATTTGTTAGTAATGCTAATTACTTTTCATCGCTGAAATCTCAAAGTCACACAAAATGTGTCAAGTTGAATGTCAAAAGTGCAGTTTGCAAAAGTTGTTTTTTTTTTCACTTTGGTCAAACTTTGTGGAGGAAAGTTGAATATTTGGGACTTGCTTCTTTATACAACTCTTCTATGCATTTCTAACTGTTATCTAAAAAACTTTGAAGATGAAGTGATTCCTACATTTTGTACTCAGCATGATGGTTTTCCAGTGGTAGGAAAGCAACTAATATGCTATTTCACTGATTGGTATATACTAGGTAAACCTAGGAAATTCAGTACTTGGCAGTACGTCATTTGCAAGATTTCCCCCTTTGTTCCCTATTTCATTTTGGAATATTTCTGTATTAAATGATTTAGTTTTGCCTAGAACTCAAAACACAGAAGCTTGGCACAGGCATTTAAAATGCTTAATTGAAAAACGTGATGGCTCAACTTGAGGTGATGTCAGCTTTAGTAAGAGAACAGAATCGAGTGGATGAAATGAGAGTCAGGATGTCTGTTGGCTGTCCTTTGTCTCGACCCTGGAAGAAAACACAATGAAGCTTACGGACAGGACGACTTAGTCAAGCCTTGTAGTCGTTGATTTAACAGTGTAGTCCACAGAAATTCACAGGATAAAAATGCCAAGGAACAAAGCTTTTCAGCTGTTTAAATAGTTTAATCCAAGCATTTGCTTCACAGAAAAAAAACACTGAAATCACACTAACGCTACATATGCAAGTACGTTTTTGTTTCAAAAACTTCCTCAGATGTGGGCTGGTAACTACATCAGTGCATATATATATATACACCAATTAACATTTAAAACCACCAGTCTCATGCTGCATAGTAAATGAGGCATAATTGAAAATTATGTCATGAAAACTTTTAAAGCACATTCTAAATGCCTTATTTCTAGCATAAAAAGTACAGTTGACCTAATTATATTAATGATAATCAAATATCATATCAGTTGTCTAAAAGTTTGCAAACTCTTTGATACAGTCACTTTTATTACTTTAAACTTTAAAATCTCTAAAACCTTTTAAAACCTTTTCTAAGAAACTTTTAATACAGTGCCATCTTGTGGAATAAAGTTGTACTACCATTTTATATTATAAAGAATGTATACTCCTTAGAAATTTCTCATTACAACAGTTACTTTATATAAGTTTTGGGGTATATATATATATATATATATATATATATATATATATATATATATATATATATATATTACTGCAAATGGCTCAAAAACCTACCTTGTAGCAGTGTGTATAGATACAAAATTAAAACCTTTTTATGATATGAAAACACACATTGTAAGAGATTATTGGGATTTTTTGAATAGATTTAATGATTTGGAATTCCAAAAGGACATAATATTTATAACTATAGATATAAAGGACCTCTTCACAATCATCCTACATGACTTGGGGATGGCCTGCTTTGGGAACATTTTATTAATGATGGATGTCCTTTCAGCTCTTGATATATGTATCTTATGTGACCTGATGGAATTGGTCTTATGAAATAACTGCATATACTATGAGGGTGAAATTGTTAAACAGAACAGTGGTGTAGCTATGGGAGTATCTTGTACCCCTGTATTTACTAATTTGGCTTTATATGCAGGGGAATTGAAGTATGTCATTAATTTTACATTTTTTTCAATGTTATATGTACACTAGGTTTTTGGATGATATTTCTATGTTATGACAAGGTAACAAGGCAAGTTAATACATTTTATCAACTATCTGGAAAATATTACCACATTTTTTTGTTTAAATTTACATATGAGATACATGAAAATGAATTACATTATTTAGATGTGCCCATTTTGAAGGATATGGAGAATATGCAATACATCTCCAAAATATATCTTAAACCCACCTTCTGCAATTCATATTTGCCTTTTGAAAGTGAACATCCATATTTCCAAAAAAGAAACATCATTAAGGGACAATTGGTGAGGGCAGCTCAGATGACCTCGAGGTGTATTGATTTTTGTGAAGGAGAGAAGTAGTGGTGTCAAAATATGTTTTTACAGAGGGGATATTCAGAGCAGTTAGTAGAAGAGATAAAAATGAGTTCATTGCTGGATGGGGGTGAAAACGTTGTGCCCATCATAAAAGATGTCAAGAACAGGGGCCTTGGTGGTGATTCCCCTTTATGAATAATGTACAGAATAATAAAAATTATAATGAAAACAATAGTTATGAACAAGCATTATGTTTAGTATTCTATCAGGAATGTAGGATTATAAAGAACATCATTGTTAAATACTGGAGTATGTTTCAACAATTGCCTGATATCCCTAAATTATTTAGTAATTGCGCTATGTAGTATTTAAGAAAGGCAGAAGTTTAAAATGTTTTTATGAGAGGGAAAAAAAAGTGAAGAGTAACATGCCCCGTGGTAAAGTGGGTACCTATACATGCTGGTCATGTACTCAGTGCCCCTATATAAGTAATCAAAGTGAGATTGTAAGAGCATCCAGGAATAGGAAGATTACTATGGATAAATATTTTAATTGCAATTGTAGTGGGGTGATATATATTGGTGAGTGATGCCTGTAATTCCTTTTATGTAGGCAAAATGGAAAGAACCCTTAGCAGATGGATGTACAAGCATATAGATGATATAGGAAACAACAGTGACAATAATGCTTTAGTGAAACATCTGTAAGCATGCCAAAATAGGGCTTCTCCATACTTGAACAAATGAAAAGGGACCCCAGAGGAGGCCAATGGCAAGACATAATAGAGTGTTGGGAATTAATGCGGCAGATAGCCTTAAATTCCAACAAGGAACCAGGACTAAATGATGTGAATTTTATAGTTCCAGTCTTGAAATTAAAAACAGCTGGGCTTTAGTTAAGCGTATTTCCTATTTATCTCATTTATGACATTTTGTTAACATTTTAACAGTAACATGTTTAAATACTATAAACATTGTATTTATTATAGGATATTACCTCACATATTTTATACTGTGCATTAACTATGGTATAGGTTTTTATTAGCGTGTGTGTGTACTTTTAAAAAACATAAGGGAGCTAATTTATCACTAATTGAGAAATTGTGTGTTGATGTATATAAATATCCGTGGGAAGTAATTTTTTTTTGTTTGTTTTAGTTCTGATGAAGTTCTGAATAAGATTAGGATGAAAGTGCCTAACTGTTGGATTTAATAAAGATTTTGGAATATATTCCAGTGTTATTGTTTTGGTGGATTTAGCCAAATGGAATTTAGTGGTTCAACATTTGTTACCCCTTATATGCTATCTGTTAGCATTTCTGTGCTTAGAGGTTCTTTTCCTAAATTATGTCCATATGGGTGCTGAGACCTTTTCTATCCCTATCCTGGTTGTATGACATTAACTTAGTGCAGTGGTCCAATAAATGGAGAATAGATATTTGTTGTCCATTGGGTTGGCTGGAGGATATATGTTGGTGATGGGAAGTTAAGTCTTGAACTGATGTGGGTTGGTCTCTTTGGGATGTGATATCAGTGCATATTTAAGAAGGGTCAGAGTAACTCCAATCCTGGGAATATGTTAATATGTGTCACAAGCTTCATAATGATTGAAGCTGCTTTGATTAAGACAGATGAATGAAGATCTGTGTGATGAAGGTTACCACTGACTTAAAGCTTCCTTGGGGATTTAAGTGCTTTCATATTGAGTACGCTTTCAAAAAAGTGTGGAAACGTACAAATTAAGTCATATGGCATGGGGGACTCTCTCTAACAAGGAGATATGACATTTTGAAAAGTTTCCCCATGTGATCAAGCTGCCTTTCTTTAAGATAGTGTCTCTTATTCTCACCTATGTTGTTGTTGTCTTTCGACTTTTCCCATTTAGGGGTCACCACAGTGGAACTCTGGTCCGGTAATGATTGGCAGTAGATTTTCATGGTGCCGAGTTGCCAGCTCGATGCCCAACTGTCAATGAAGGCACGCCCATTCACGCATGTCTTTCGGAATGCCACTTGACCCGCGGGGAGGACATGCAGACTCCACACAGAAGGCACTTCCCTGCACCATAACTCTCAACCTTCCATCTCTAAAATGAGGAACACTAGCCCTCATAATGTGGAACAAATGGGCAAAATGTGGAACACATACTAATGGTTTATTAACAACTTCAACTAGGAACATCGTGGGATGTTTACAATATGCTGGTTTTACTTATAAAGAAGATATTTTAATGAATTAATATGATTCATTTCTATTTACAATGGATTTCACTAAAAAAAAATTCCTAACACTGAATGTGTTGTGTATGTGCATATTTATATATATATACATATATATATATATATATATATATATATATATATATATACACACACACACACACACATATATATATATATATATATATATATATATATATATACACACACACACACACACATATATATATATATATATATATATATATATATATATATATATATATACACACACACATATAGAGTTCATAAATTCAAATGCCATGGAACAGCTAGTCACTGTTCCCACAAGAGGAGAAAATATACTAGATCTCATTGTCACAAACATGGGGACAAAATGCTCCACACCGAAGTATATCCCTCATTGGTGAGATCTGATCATAAACTAATCTCACTGGAAATCCACATCCCACCCCCACCCCAAACAAAAGACCATAGTGAAGAACTTCTCTAAAGCAAACTTCACACTACTCAAGACTGGTGTGGTATCCTTCAAGGCCCCTGAGCCAGAGGAAACCACAACCCAAGCCATGGAAGCCCTTACAAATGCCTTCTATGAACACCTCCAGGACTGCATGGATCAGGCAATCCCAAATAAAACCAAGACTCTTTCCACAAAGGGCAAACGTCCAGTCTGGTGGACCCCAGCCATTAACAAACTTTACAATAAGAGGAGAAAGCTATTACATGATAGAACAAAATCCATAAAAGGGAAGTCACCCTGATCATTATTAGTAAAAATACGAGCACTCATAAAATCAACTAAGGCCAATTTTGAGAGAAAAATTGCCATGGATTCAAAGGAAAATCATAAGGCCTTTTTCAGCTATGTTAGGAACCTGGGTGGAAACTCCCAGATATGCTCAGAATTAGTCCAAATGATACAAAAATCACTGAACCCACAGACATTGCCAACATACTGGCAGACAGGTTCAGTGCAAACTTCACCCCTCTCCCCTAAAGGAGAGATAACTATCCCAGCCGAGTGTAGCCTCCCGAACATCTCAAATGCGCAGGTGAAAGCTGCTCTCTAAAGCTAAAACACAGCATCAATGGGACCGATGGTGTCCCCGGCTGTGTGCTACACGAGCTAAATGAGGAATTAAACCCGCACATAAGGCAGCTGTTTAATCTCAGCCTTACCACAGGATACGTGCCCAAGGAGTGGCGTGACGGCAACTGTGGTCCCACTCCACAAAGGCGGCACCTCTACGGACCCTGGTAATTACCGCCCCATAAGCTTAACAAGTCTAGTCTGCAAAGCTATGGAGAGGATCATAATGGAGCTCATAAACAAAGATATAGGGACTTGCAGACATTGGACCCGACCCAGTTTGGCTTTGTCAAGGGAAGATCATGCCTTTGAACTTGGTCGACTTCTTCAAACAGTCACCAAGGCCATTGATGAGGGAAAGGCAGTCCATACAGCCTACCTTGACCTTGCAAAGGCTGACACAATACCCCACTCGGTATTGTAGAAAAACTTACCAGCTTAAATGTAAACCCATATGTCACAAGATGGGTTGCAAACTGGCTTAAGGACAGAACCCACAGGGTTAGAGTTGCTGGCGCTGTGTCAGACTCCAAGCCGGTCACAAGTGGTGTCCCACAGGGCTCGGTCCTTGGTCTCTATTGTTTGGCATCTACTTCTCAGAAGTACAGGCCAACATGGGAGGACTTTGGCTGACAAAGTTTGCAGGCGACTGCAAACTGGGCCATAGTGGAAAGTGCATCGGACATGGATATCCTTCAGAAGGGACTCACGGAAACAGATAGCTGGTGCCAGAGCCATGGCCTGAAGTTAAACGCCAAAAATGTATAGTCATACCCTTCGGGAAAAACAAGGTAACCCCAAGCTACTATATAGGTGGCAATCCACTAAGCACAGAAGAGGT